>NC_069785.1:38896634-38949134 GCF_027406575.1 Nycticebus coucang | reverse complement strand
CAGTTATTTTAGTACATTTTGAACCTGCCCAATGTCTTGATGAAGTCAGCTTCACAACAAGAGAAAGCTATTCAATCTAATTTCAAAAGGCAGCCTAGTCACTTGTGCTTAACTACAAAGTAATGAGTAGGAGAGAAGAGAGGGGCAGACTGTAAACTCTTTCTCCAGGCCCTGAGAGCTCTTGGTCAAAAAGCACAAGAAATCAGAGTACAGTTCCTAAACCTTCAATTCATTTAGTCAGCTGGACTAGGAAATAATACCCACTGCACTGATTGAGGCCAGGACTTTAGGCTTGCATACTACAAAGTTTGCATCCAAAAAATGAGTGTAGCATAGAAAGTCTACAAATCAGACAATCATGGAAGACTTACTGTTCCCGTTCTGCTTCTCACTTACCTCTTAAACTAGAAAGGCCATGTCAGGTCAAGACAGTTAAACATTCGCTGTAAAATAACTTCCATGGTAATAAGCAGTGGAACTGGCTCCATGCACTTGCCAGCAGCAATAAGCAATAAAAACACACCTGTTAAGATCTGTCCATAAAGATAAAATTTTGGAACAGATAAGCAAAAGGGAAGTTTAGGAGAGAATCAAAAGAATTAAAGAGGTGTTGCATCTTAGCTGCCAATGCAAGAAATAATCTTAATGGGCATTTCCAATATATTTGTAGTAGGGAGTCTGCAAAAAAGAGGTGATACAACCAAATAAAAATGTGATTTCTGGCAAGGAATGGAATCTATGACACTTTGTCTTTTTTTTCCCCTAAAATTAGCTCTCAGAAGTCCATAATCAATCACCCAAGGAAGACTTTCTTTTAAAGGAGGATAGCCAGTGTGTGCACCTCACTGCCAGAGCTAATCACGATGGATAAGCCTGGCTTTTTATGCTGGTTAGTTGGAGGAGAGTCACATCAGCTGCAGGACAACCTAAGTGCAGCCATTAGGAGAGAGGAGTAGCAAAGAGCTGAGTATCCCCACCCTGAATACTCTCCTCACCGGGCGGAAGCAAACCTGGTGTAATGGGACTCAATCATTGATTCAAACTCTAAAGGTAACATAGGATGGTGGGTAAGCACTCAGGCGTAGGAATCACACTGCTTGGGGTTAAAATCCTGGTTTCATCCTTTGAAAGTTGTTTGACCTTCAGCAATCACTTAACCCCATAAAGCCTCAGTTCTTTCATCTATAAAATGGGAATAACGGTCAGATATATCTCATATAGTTGTTCGACTCAGAAATGCTGCATACTAAAGCACTTAGCAAAGTGTTGGCACATGTCATAGCTATTGTTAAAACGGTTGAAAATAAAGAATTGTAAAGTGAGCGAGAAATATGATTTTCTACAGTGATTTTTAAAAAGGCTTTTAAACAGGAATGGCTATTTCTTCCAGGGGAAAAAAATTGAATGCAGACAGCTCACCGTGCATAGCTTCTGTATTAAACCAAGATAGACTTTGGTAGTTTCTCAGATGTTTTTTGTAGTTCTTTGATGCCACGGAGGTAAGATTAGAGAGCCTTAGGAGGTAAGTGGCTTCAAATAACTGAGAAAGTTAGACATTTTGAAGGCAAGTTTAGAGTATTAGTGCTCTAATATTTTCTTAAGAGACACAAGCATTCATTGACAAATTAGAAAAAAATATATTTTTAAGTGAGGAAGTTCTTACTTGAGTGATTTGTTGAAATCCATTCATACATCTTAGACAATAGCAATCATTGAAACAGGGCAAAGTCTTAACTTTGACAATTATAATCCCCGAAACTAAAACGACTAGGAAAAATCATAAGCCGTGTCCATAGTCTCATGTAACTGTCCTCAGTGCTATATCAGAATTACAATGTTAACTCTAAAGTTCCTATCTCGAGATTAATTTTAAAAGGAAGAAATCCTGTACTTCTAAAAACTCAGGTGACTGTAATAAATACACCAAACTACAAACAAAATCCACGGGGTGAGTTATGGACAGAATACAAGTATGCCACAAATAAAAGACTGACTTTCTTAGAGAAGACTGTCTCCAGGTATCTCCCCCCCCCAAAAAAAAAAAGCATAAAACTTATATTTCAAAGAACTTTCCAATTGAAGATGATTCAGAGAGTTCCTTTGTATGATCAATTATATGTCCTTATGTGGCCTGTCAAGCCGAGATGCAGTATCTGGGTCCTCTTTGCCCCACCTTCACCTCAAAATGGTCTTCCAGCAGTCATTCCAGCTCTAACAGCTTTTCATAATTGACCCTTACACTGCAGAACGTCTTCATGAAAAGCAGCAGTTTTATTTTACCTGTTTCAATTTGGCCCCATTGATGAGTTTCTCTAGAGTGTACAGGAGCTTGTTCAATTAGGACTACAGGATTGTGCTGGAAGGAAAGCACCGTTTCCCTCTGTAGCCCTCTTCTCTTGCCCTTCAGGAAGGCTCATTAGCTGTCCAGGTGACTTGGTTTTCATATGTGTACCAGGGAGTGATGCTGAGACAAAAGGAGAATTTGTGTGTGACAACATGTTGTAGCTTAAAAGCACTCTGGAAATAAAGGGTAGCACTGTTAGAAGATCTTCTCAGCCCTGATTAAAATATGGACAGGAACAGAATGGTAGCCTAAAGAAAAGCAATCATTTTCCTCTGGATTCATCAGCCTGGACAGATTTGGGTGCCCAGATACTCTCCTTTCTTTGCTGCTTATACATACTTGAAGGGCAATAACAGTGTGCTAGGTAAGTTTCTAGACAGAGGGTCAGTTTTAGGTCTTGTGTCAGTGAATCTCCAAGCCCACTTTGCAGCCTAATTAGTAGGATGCAGGGGAAGTGGGAGAAAAGGTTGTACTTTTTTCCAGCAAAGAAAAGTCATTTTCAAAAGTGTGTGTGTTGTCCACGGCAAAGAGCAGACACCAGGAAATGTGTTGTAATATTAGGACATCAAGAGTAAGCTGGGAATTGAATAAAATAATTTTGTAGTAAACATATGGAATAATTGGCCAGTGGTGCAAGAAATCTAAATGAGGTACAGAGACAGCTGGACACTTTTATCTCCAGAGAGAAAGGATTGAAGGATAGAGTGATAAGCCAGGGAGGTGGAGTTGAGATAAACCTAAAGGGAACAAGCCTGCTGGACTGAATATCCTCTCTCTGCTCAGCAATTTCCACTGCGGCCATTTGTTCAGCGCATAGCTGCCGTCTTCAGTGATTATTTCCAAGTAACATCTATGTTTCTGAATAAAAATCCATTTGAATCTCAAGTCAGATTTGCCAGGTGCTAGATTCATTGTCAGCATTTAATGTGCTGAAACTGCCGATGCTGAGGAAATGAATGCAAAAAAAAAAAAAAAAGCATGCGTTTGAACTCCACTTTGTTGAGCTGGAGGTGAAATGCTTCTCTTTCGGATAACTTCCTATACCAGAAGACTCAGTAGCCATGGAAGGAGGCGGAGATGGCAAGGGGTGAGATTCCAACCAGCCCTGTGAGGTCGTTGGCTAAAACCAGAGCGTTTTTCTTAGCAATGGTGGTTCATGGGGTGAAAGAACTGGGCCTGTGTTAGCAGCAGTTTTCAATCTCTTGGCATCTCAACCCAGGTTCTGTCTCCATGATCATATTATCATTCCTTAGGGATCTGTAGTTATTTCTGAGAAGAAAACCAAAAGAAGGTGGAAAGAGACATTAAAAGATGTGAAAAGAAAACATATATGATTTATTTTAACCAGAGGAATTGACCTGAAATTTAAGCGCATTTTATTTTGTTCTGTCTACAGCAAGTGTTAACTGGAGGTGACCAGGGCATGGGCCCTTGGCATTCCAATTTTGAATAAGAGGAAGTATTACCATATTTTCCCATTTTACTTCCTGCATTAGAGTCGTGAAATTCTCACACTGATCTGAACATTGATGATATTTATCATACCTAGGCAGCTATGCCTCCAACCCATTGCCCTATCAGACCAGCATTTCTAGACATCTTCTATCCTGTAGAGATGGGAGGACCATTTCCAGATACTGAGATTCAGTCTAAATTTGGGCAAGCTGCTAAGACTCAGCAAGAGCCTTTTAAAAGTGGTAAACAAAAGGAGTGGAGGAGGAAATAAAGGAAGGGAATGCCAGCAAAGGGGACTCAAAGGGGAGGTTTGCTGCAATCCTTTACATTCAATTATACCAGCTCCTTTGTGCTTTTCCCTTTTGCTCTGCAAAGAAAGAATGAAATATGGTTTTCATAGCAAGCTGGCAGCATTATCTCAGGATGCATATTTCTTTGCTGGGTTGGAATGCCAATAAGGGGAGAAAAAAAGTTCCTCGTTTAGAGGAAAGTACAGTGCTGCAGAGAAAACACAAAAGGAATGCAACAAGTTTCTGAAACAGTTCCAAAAAAATGCCCCTTAAAGAAAATCATTAAAGGAGAACTTTGGGGAAGAAAAAATTTCTCAGGCTGAAGTTACCGTTTTTTCTCTAACGTCTCTAAATATGGAAAGAAACATGTCAACTCTTCCATATCTGAAGATTTTTAGAATTAGCCCCCTTTGTTTCATTGATGAAGACAATAAAGAAACTTCAGACAAGTCCCGAGTTAGGCACAAGGCTCTACCTTCTTCTGCACTTCATTATACCAATATTGGAAGAGAGACAAGGTTTACTCAAATAGGGCCTTTATCCATTGCAATTGGCATGATCAACATGGTTTTTCAAAGTTACACGGAAATAAAAGTCTATATTTCAGTGAGTTGCATGATTGTAAAGTAAGATAATACTAAGCTATTTACTATTTTTTTTATTTTTTTATTTACTATTTTTTAATTGGAAAATAAATGAAGATTACTCATTGAAAATAGTACGTAGTTATCCCATAGCAAGTGATTCAGTAAGGATTCCTAACCCCAGTCACACATGGGTAAAGTAAAAATTGTATTTTAAGAAAACACTAAAAGAAGGAATTTTCAAATAACCCTCAATTTCATTTCTAGAAAGGAGAAAACAGAAAGGGAACTTATAAGTGCAAAGTTTAAATGAACCCCTACATTAGCAGCTATGAAAAAGAAGAATATGCTAATATGTTATTTAGTGTCTCAAAATGTTTTACTCTTAAAAATACGCATCTGGCGGCTACTGCCTGGTTCTAAATTTTTAGTCCTTTATACCATTATGGTGCCTTTACCAGTCATTCCCTTTTCTTCATTTTTTTTATTCCTCACAGTATTGAGTATTCTTTAAATTCTTTTTAGAAATTCACTCTCTGAGAGATAAGTACTTTATGAATATTCGTTAGACCAGACCCTCATTCACTTCACTCATTCATTCACTGGAGAGCAGCCTTCTAAAAATTACTTCATTGAGAATCTGCTCTGTTAATGAGTAAATGTAGGTCTTGTTAACCTCATGGTCTTCAGGATTCGTTTTGTTGTTATTGTTGTTTTCATTATGGAGGATTTTTCATGTCTGAGAAAGTGGGCCAGGGTTAGTTGGGGTTTCCCGGTGCTTCCTCCAGGAATTCTATCCATTTCGTGTCACTCAAAAATGGTTCCTTTTATTCTCTAAACAAGGAAAATCATTTTTTATCAGTAAACTCATTAGAAACCTGGGTTAAGGTGATGCCTGTGGCTCAGTGAGTAGGGCGCCGGCCCCATATGCCGAGGATGGCGGGTTCAAACCCGGTCCTGGCCAAACTGCAACAACAACGAAAAATAGCCGGGCATTGTGGCGGGCGCCTGTAGTCCCAGCTACTTGGGAGGCTGAAGCAAGAGAATTGCCTAAGCCCAAGAGCTGGAGGTTGCTGTGAGCTGTGACGCCATGGCCCTCTACCAAGGGCAACAAAGTGAGATGCTGTCTCTAAAAAAAAAAAAGAAAGAAAAAGAAAAGAAACCTGGGTTAAAAATAGAGAGAGCCTTAATTTTGTTTTCTTTTTAATGTTGCTTCTTCATTTTCTCTCCAGCTTTGCTTTGGTATATCGTGTGGCTTTTTTTCATAATTTTTATTGTAATCATAATAGAAAAATCTACTTTCTGGTTTGGTTTAGTTTGGTTTTTGTGCATGAATCAGAATCATTATTGCTGACTGGTCATTTAGTTGAAATTTGCAGCTCTCATCCCTCATCCGGAATCGTTAATTCTGCACTCAGGTTGAAACGCATGCAAGGTTCTTTCTCTTTTTCTCTTGGAAGGTAAACATTTAGAGATAGGAGATTTCCCGTGTGTCTCTAGATACAGCTAATCTTTTAGATAAGTCCCTCCAGGGTGACGTTTCAGGCTGTTTAATGTCGGCCTCTTGAGTTCCAAACTTCCTTAAAGCCTTTAGATAAGCAATAAACTTTAGCAGTGATTACTCAAGGAGGGGGTGGAACTGTGAACTCATCCCCAAAGGTCTGGGTTCAAATCTATCTCAAAGCTCACAGGTGAAACATCTCTTTCTTTAATGGTCTTGGCTTAATGGTTTCAGCTTAATTTCTTGAGGAAAGAATGGGGGTATATCATGAGAATCCCTGCTAGAGAATTCCTTTCTCCATTATTGACAGATAGATTTGTACAGTTGGCGTTTGGGTAATTTCAAAGTTAAACTATTGTGCCCCTAAATTGTGGATATCATTTTGCTTGAAAATTGTAAAACATGTGGCTAGCTTTATCTCTGTGTGTTGTTTTCTAAAATTCATTAAAGTACTCTGTGCAGAAGTGATGCCCCTAATCTAATGGATCCACTGAAAATGGATCCACTAAAATACCAAAAGAGGAGGACGGAACAGCGAGCTTGTTGCTGGTGCTGTGTAATTCCCATTTGGACCTGATTCCTGCTGTTTTATTTGGCAGAGCAGTTGAAAAGATACCTGGTATTCTTGAGTGCCTATGGGCAAATTTCCTCTTTATAAAGGTTTGTAGAAAGCAGCTCAATGGAATTTGATCGCAGCTGGTTTATTTCCTGTGTTACCTGAGGCCAGGTTAGATGGGGTAAATTCCAAGTACTTTCTCAGCCACAAGTTCCTAAATCCTGTAGTCTTGGATCTGGGGGACTCAGTGTGGCTCTTTGCTTTGGGCTTCGCAGGTTTTCCATTACCCGGTGATGTTCCCGTGGATTCTGTGTTTTTGTGTTTGTGTTAGGCGGAATGGGCTGCTGTGGAAGAAGAATGTGAAGGAGAAAAAGTAGAAACTTGCTGTGGACTAGAATACTAAAAGTCCTAGAGATTAACTTTCCTTGTAATTTTTTTCATGATGAAATTACTAACGCAGTGTCCGTCAACAGGAAGCAATTGATGTGTAAAATAATTAGCACCAAAGGGAACATAATAGGTTACTTATTAAAATCCATAGACGTATTCGATGACCCCATCAGGTCCGGGGACCAGAGGTCACATGACTCAGGGTGCCTTTTCAGTGTACTTTGTCAGCTTGCTGGCTTCTGACATTAAATAAGCTTCAGGTGTGATTTATTGAGTAGCCTTTTGACAGGAGTGAGAAGCTGAAATCTTCTAGTCCTTGCTGAGCCTCGGCTCTATTTTCATTACCTTCCCCAAGTATTACATTTAGTCAACCGAGTTATGTGTAGTTCCGGGAGCATCGCTCCTGCTCCCAGAAGTCATTGTTCCACTCATAATAAAATTATGCTATCAATTTGCCACAAGAGAAACACTGGAGTTCACTAAATTATTGCCATGTGTTTTGCACTAAAGACAAAGTGATACCAATTAAAAAAACTGCCACCCCTGGATTCTGTTTTTTAATGGTGTGCAGGAAGGAGTGAGCCTGGCTGGCAAGGGAGGTCATGTCTCCCTTCGCCACATTACAAATTTCATTTTCCTTAATTAGAAAATGGCGCTTGCAGAGAATGGGGGGTGGGGGTGGGGCGTTAAGTGGGGGAAAGAAGAACGAAACCCGAGCTGTGCCCTAAATAATGTGTCAGAAGATGACAACTTGCCTCCTACAAGACTATTTCTTTGAAAGATTTGCTAGGTTACATTAGGCTCAGATAGATTTTCCTGGAAATGGGGCCATAACCTACAGACTAAAAAATGCCTCCATCCAAAGCTCAGCAGATAAGTCAAATCCATACTTGGGTTCCATCATAGCAATGAGAACTCTGTAGCTCTCACCTAGGGTAACATTTTTAGGATGCTGTGTCCCTGGGGATCTCAGCATTACTTATACTATCAGTGGGAACTAATATCCTGCCATCTCAATTCATCTTCTACTAGATTAATTAAAGAATTGCCAATAATTTGACCTCAGAAGGAAAGCTTGCCTATCCCATACCTTGCATAAATAATGCCTGCCAATTTTCCATTCAGTTAGCAATGAAGTGATTCAAAATTTTAGCTATTATGAATAAGTCAAATGCCATTATGACAGAAAATCTTTATACAATGAAAATTATTTCCAGCCCCATGCAGTAGTTCACTAATTTTAAATAATACTTCTAATGACACAGTTTTATTAAGCAATTGTGAGCAAACCCCTTATAGTGTATTATAATGAATAGTAATTGTTTTGATGATAAACGGATAAAATTTCTTTACAAAATTGGCACCTCATGGAGGTGATATGATTTTTCCAATAATTTCAGTAAATCATTAAAAAAGAAAAAATAATGAGTATCTTGATGGCTAGACCTTCCTAGAAAGTCTTGCATAAACTAACAGCAACATGCATAGTAAATGGATCCAAAGAGAAAATGATTCTTCTAGACATCGTAACAGAACAAAATCAGTTGTGTTTTATGAGTGAGATCCCTCATCTCCAGCTGTGTTTCAAACTAGTTGACAGTCTGAAATAATTTCTGAATTGATTTTGGATTCTTTTCTGCCTTTTGCAGGATGAAGGGTGCTTAACTGTTAGTAGGTATTCATAACTTGTGTTGAATCAAAAACACTAGAGAGAGGGCTGGAGGAGGAAATATACATGAAAGCAAATTATTGAGGTGAGAGGGTGACTGTGAGTGGAGATCAGCTTTGAAGTGAGTTTTAAATCTCAAGAAGGAACTGTTTGGTGGTAGGATAGAAATAGCATGAGAGACCACGACAGCAGGGGACTTGAGGAGGAGAGGAGAGGAGCTTAGGAGGAAAGAGCTCCTCCCTGACTGAGGAAGAAGACATTTGCAGGTACACAGAGTACAGTGAGTGAGGCAAACACCTAAGTCCACAGGGCTGCGGTGGGGACAGCATGGGGGAAGAGCAGTGTCCAGGCAAAGCAGGATGCAGGGCCTGTGTGTTAAAAGGAACAGACTGGGACATTGGTGCTTGGTCTCATTCCAGCTCAGACAATTTGTGTGATCTTGGGCAATTTAGCTTTTCTCACTGCCTGTTCCCTCTTTCATAAAAGAATGGGGACTGGGTGATTTTTAAGGTTCTTTCTGTCTTTAAAATTCTATTATTTTATGATTGTAAGCCTGTGAACTGAAAAAAAAAAAAATCTAGTCAAAGCGAGTGGGATGAAAAACGATTTTAACCATTGTACCTTAAATTGATGAGAAGAAGAGATGGAGAGACCAGGCACAGTAGACTGTAGGTGACTTAAACAGAATCTGAATCAGAGACGTAGCTATTAAAATGAAGAAAAAGGAACCGATTTTATCTCTATTGTTCAAAACTGTGGCAGGTTCTGGTGACTAATTCATCATGGGGTGAGAACAGAAAAAGGAGCTACAACCCCGGGCTGTGTGCCTTGGGAGCAAGGGCTTGGGTATTCTTTCCACAATGACAGCAGATTTGAGGGGACCTGATGGCTTCTTTGGGAAGATGATTTTGTTTTCACACTAGATAGCATAAAATAAAGATGAGCCCTGTAGGGGAAAAGGTTAGAATAACAGGAAGCACTGTGGGAATGCACATGGGGAGGGAAAGGTAAGGTCTGAGGGTACAGATGTTATTTGAGCCCTGGGAGCAGATGAGTTTGTTCAGAAAAAGAGACGAGGCCTTGATGACAGACAGCTATGGGAGCAGCTCAAGGGTTTAGGGGTGAAGGCACACTGACTACTGTTATTTAGAGGGGCCCTGAGAAGAACCCTGCCATATATACATACACACGCAGAAAGATATATAGAAGATTTTAATACACAGTTTTAAATCTCCAATTGGAAAGACCAACTTTGGGCCAGGAGTGAGAGGGGTTGTTATGTCTCTTTCAAGCACAAAGTTCTTCATAAAAATGGAGGAATAGACAAAGGAAAGTCCAAGTCTTCTTCCAAGTTTACGTAGGATAATAAAGGGATAAACTTTTTGTATCATAAAAGTTTTGACTCGAATAGACAGCTCACAGTTTTCCATCGTTGAGAAGGTTAAAAATCTTATAAGAGTGTGGACAATCAGAGATTTTTAAAAATCTTTGTGAAATTCTTTGGCCTCCTGATCCCTGACAGGTCAACAGCAAAACAAAAACAATCTCCTTAGTAGTGTGTTGTTGATCTGGAGGTGTGTAGCACGTGAGCCTTTGGCTGTGAGGGAGCATTGCTCTGAACAGTGACCATTCATACACTTTTAGTTTGTCACTTTCATAGCGATTTATAAATTTTTAAAAGGCAGCACTAGAGAAAAATGAAATAGCATCTTATAAAAGTGTTTAGCTTTTATGTAGAAATTATGCACAGTGCCTTATCTTGATATTTTGAAAAGCTGTTTTTATAAACCCCTTCTTGGAAGGTGCATACCCCTATTTTCAAGAGCAGAAGAACTCACGTACCAGGTCCAAGTTACATGTAGAGTTTGACAAAAGCCATTGAATTTGGGGTCATTGAGATGACTGGACCAAATGATTTCCCTACCTCCCCTTCCTTTATTAAGGCTGTCTAAACTGACTATCAACATGTTGAAAGCTAATTGTCTATTTTGTCAACTCCTGACCATACCACATGGGAGGAATAAATTTGGGAATCTATGAGTAGCAATAACTATGCTATTAAATATTTCAATAATTGGGATGTTTTTGATGTACCTCTAACATCACATCTGAAGATAAAATGCAATTTAATCACATCTTTCCTCCCCCTAGGCATGTTCTTTCCATAAATTATACTTTACTCTTAAATTTCTCTAGTCACTAAATCAGTTTCTCACCAGAGCACTTATTTCTGAAGGATCTCTTTCTTGAGTTGCTTGTTCACCATTTGTATTGACACGTTGCTAGGCCAAAGTTCACCTTTCAAAAAGAATAGTATCCTGTGTCAAGTCTTCTTGAGTAACACTAATATAGATGAACCCTAGAATCCCAAACAAATCTGCTTTTCAATGAGTTTGAAACTTTTCTGAAACAATTATCTTTTCCACTTGAATACAATGAATGACTTATCCTTGTTATCCATTCAGTCCTGACTATATTTGGAGTAAAACATGAAAATTCTACAATTTCTTCAGAAAACTGGGCGTTCATCATTTAAAAAAAAAAAAATACAGTATGACAGGTTGAGCCATTTCATGAAACTATGTTATTCTGTGACTCTTTATTTGAAGGGGAGCACTGAATACAATATCAAACATAGTCACTTCATAATTAAGATAAAGCTAAATTTCATAATAAATCTTTCATATGGTTTCCAGAAACACGTGCCTAACAAGACTCAATTGCACTCACTTTTTGTTAAACCTGTGCTCAGGAAAGAAGACGTGGCTTTTTACCATCAACATTATAGACACATTTAAACTAACTGAATAAAAGTTTTGTTCCAAACCTAGTATACAGCAGATACTCACCTAATATGTATTGAATAAATGAAAACATGGTGAATGGCTATTTGGTGTCTGTATCAGAAGATGCTCCTGAAAGGTCTTATCTAAGTGATAAACACAGTTTAGAGGTGATCATCCTTTATTTACAGGCAATCAGAGCCTAAATGTAAAATAACATTCTTGTCAATTCTGAATAGTTGCTAATAAAGGGAAGCTGTTGAGCTAAATATTGAATAACTTAAATGAGATAAAATATAAGTGGAAAAGACCTTTTAAATAATGTATTTTAAAACTCTCGCTTTCCAAAAATATTGAAATTGAGAGAGGGCCACTCAGTTTGCTAAAAATAAAGGCCAAAGTTGAACAGATCAAGTCCCCAGGTCCACCTCCATTTCTGATACCCCACATCTGGCCTCCAGAATCCTTTCGAGTATTAAATTATCTCAAAAGGAAAAAGAAATACATAAATGGGGCTCAGCACCCGTAGCTCAGTGAGTAGGGCACCAGCCACATACACCAAAAGTGGTGGGTTCAAGTGTGGTCTGGGCCTGCTGAACGACAATGACAACTGCAGCAAAAAATAGCTGTGCATTGTGGTGGGCGCCTGTAGTCCCAGCTACTCAGGAGGCTGAAGCAAGAGAATCACTTAAGCCCAGGATTTTAAAGTTGCTGTGAGCTGTGATGCCATGGCACTCTACCCAGGGCAACCTAGTGAGATTCTATCTCAAAAAAAAAAAAAAAAGAAAGAAAGAAAAGAAATACATAAATGGAAGTATCTTAGTTATATAAGTTAGTTTCTTTCCTACGTAATTTCATAGCACTACTGTCAACTTAGTTTCAAGAAAAATTAAAGGCTTCTCTCTTTGTAATTATTATTATGTCACTTGTTTGTGAATATTCTAAAAATTAATTAGTAAAATACTAAGAGTTGAGATTCTTAGATTGTGTTTTAAATAAATCTTACTAAATGAAATATTTATACTTTATCCAAATGGATATTGTAATTTTTTTTAAAATGAAACATTTATGAAACCTCAAGACGTCTTCAAAAAAAATCATACTGGATTTGGATTTGGGCTGAAGTTGTTACCAAGTGGCTTTTGACTTAAAAACTATTGTATGCAGAGGTAAGGGAGAGACGTTGAGCTGAAAACATCATAGGGCATTTACCTGAATTATTTAATAAAAAGAAGAATTTCTTTATCTGAAAAAGATGCTACTAACTGAACCAAAGCTACCATTAAAAACTTAACAACCAGCTAAGAGTGGCTCCCACTACCATATTGCATCTGTGACCTTGGACTCTAACCAATTATGAAAACCCAGGGCAGCCACTGAACAAAGCAATTACAATGGGAGTCAAACTATTAAGGAGCCAAGAGTTCAGTAGCTTTATGTCTCTGCCAAGGTATCCCTAGAACAGTATATAGTAGGAATTGAATAACATTAACATTCCCACATGGTAGTTTAAAGCAACTTACAGTATATTCTAATCTGAGCAGATTTTTCATTTTGATGACTATGGGAGTGGTTATTTTATTTTTATATGTACTTTTGCAAACATCTAAATTGAAATAAGCAATAGCATAAAATTGCCAGTGATTTAGCTGGCTGTGAACTTGTAACCAAATACAGTTGGAAGGTTTTTATCCCCCGCTTCAGCTCTCAGGTAAATTTCACTGCATGACAGCATTTTATGCTAGGCAAAGCTCGTACAGCAGATGAAAAAGCAGGAAGCATAACAAACACCACAAAGCCAGCACAATTTCTTGTTTATAAAGAAAAACAAGGAATGTAAGCTACATGGAAAGGTGCTGGTTGAAAGGTATTTTAAATGCCTTCGAGTTAAAACCATCAGAGATCAGAAAGCAGAAGGCAAATTCTAGAGGCTAGTATACCAAGGGAAGAGGCTGATGAATTGCCTTGCGCACGTTTTAATTAAACTATCATCTTGAGAATTTTTTGTGTATCGATTTGCACAGTACTTAAAAAAGCTTCTTTCCCCTACCTCCCTCCTTGCATGTTAAAGCTTTGCGCCTTCAGCTTGACTCTATGAAAAGAAATTACTCATCTTTGGAATTGTTATGGAGGGGAAAAAAAAAAACAAATGGGTGGACATGTTCTCTTCTCCTTTTCAATATGTTTAAATTTCAACTGTTCATATAATTATGCTGGCATGTATTTCTTCCTGGCTCTAGTCATGCAGAAAAATTTTAAACATGAGAAATTGGACAACTCTAATGTGGTGTAAAATCTACTTACGCATTGTATTTCTTTCAATATTCGTTACCAATAGTATGCGTATTGTTAAAATTAAAAGAAAATGTTAGCTTTTATGCCCTCATGCATTTAGGTGATATACATAGCTGCCAACTATTTTATTAATGCTGAAAAGAAGAAGTCTGAAAAATAAAAGAATTGTTAGAGATAGGTTTGGCTTTAGGCAGAGGTGACAGTGACAGCCATTTAATAATAATCACCACCTATATGGCTCCAACTTTAAGAGTACTTTACCAACAATAATTAGTTTCCTAACACCTTTTGTGAGTCGGTTAGTGTTAGTTCTTCTTTATGGAAGTGTAAACTGAGGCAGAAGTCAAAGTGACTTTCCCAGGGACTTTTGGAAAGGCATGTAAATAAAGTTAGGCAAAAGCATTAGGGCACTCAATTTCCATGTCAAAATGGGAAACATTATATTCTTTAGGTAGTAGGATTTTCCTGTTGATCTCTTCTGAGTAAGGTAAAGATTTGTGTCTCCAAATTTCTTTACTTCTCCTTGCTTCCAACCACTCCTCCCCTACCCCCCTTCACAAATGCTAAACAAATGGGAAGAATGCCTGGCACTAGAGTCAAAAGGATTGTCTCTTTCTGAGATACCAATTTCTAAAACTGGACTGTGAACCATGCAGGTCATGTAAGAATAGCAAGATGGCCTGATGGTGGAGGTGATGAAGAATTCCACGATGTAGATGTAGATAATCCTCTGTCTCAGGGTGGAGGGGTGGGGTACCCAGGCTGAGGCTCATCCCTGTCAGCAGTGGCCTTAGGAAGACTGTCTGATTTTTAGAGTGTTTTTTCTTAGACCACAGACCCTATGGAAGACTAAATTGTTCTGATGCTGAGATAGGTGTTCTCACCTGTTCCAGAGTGAGCTTGAGCTACCCTATGCCTTGGTAGAGTGCCGTGGCATCATAGCTCAAATTCTTGGGCATAAGCCATTCTCCTGATTCAGTCTCCCACGTAGCTGAGACTATAGGCACCCACCACAACACCCAGCCATTTTTTTAGAGACGGGTCTCACTCTGGCTCAGGCTGATCTCAAACTCATGAGCTCATGCGATCTACCTGCCTCGGCCTTCCGGAGTGCTAGGATTATAGGCATGAGCCACTACACCCTAAATTTTACTGACTGCTCAGATTGGAAATGATCCCCAGCAGGATGAGAAATTTAAGACTCACTCTGGAATAGAACAGACTATCCTGGTGCTCTCAGATCAGCAGCCTTAAGTCTGTTCCCAGAATTGCCGGATGGTGGTGGTGATGGAGAAGGGAGTTTAAAGATAACTTACGTGTCATGTCAAACTAAGGGTCTGCATGTGAGAGATTTCCCAGTTCTAATTTATTTGTTCACTTTGTTCCTCAGTTAAGCTCTAATCTTTGAAAGAGCAAATTTTAAAAAGCTCTTACTTGTAATAGACTATGAACTCTTTTCTCCTTCATGTTTTGGCTACTAAGCCGCCTCCAGTCCACACTCCAGGCTTTCCCTCATTCAGCCGTGGCCTGTTACAAACATGAACCTTTGCGGGGTCAAGCACTTCTCAGAAGAGTACGTGTGCGCGCGTGCACACACACACATAATTGTGTCTTAGGGGCCCTCCCATTCACCCTCTAATGATTAACCCCCTTAACCCCTTCAAAAAATATTAACAAAAGCAATGACAAAGAGATTTCTACTCTAATTTAAAATTTGGTGGAATTATGTTCACTAACCTTTAAAAAAAAAAAAAAAAGACCATAATCACTATTCCTCCTTTTGTTGGTTGTTGAATTTTAAATCAATTGAATTTTTAAAATTGCAACAGATGGTTCTCACTTTATTAGACTTTAAACTCAGGAAAACTACAAGCCATACCTTTTGGGTGGTTCTGTATGGTGCACAGTTCACAGGGCCACCACAGAAACCTGAGCGCTCTGCACTCTGCACAACTCCAGGAGTCACTGTACACACAGATGCTCTGATAGGCACCCCCGGCGTTATGCAGCTTGGCATCCCTCATCACTGCCTAACACATTATAGATAAGGAACGGCACCGCCCAACAGTGCATCAATTTTAACAAAATGCTATTTCAGTCATTAGCCATTAAGTCAGCTTTGGCTGTGACTGTCCTCTTCTGAATGGTGACTTTCTTCTTAATGTTTATCTCTGCATGTTAAAAAATATATAGTACATGTCTAAATAGCCATTAGACCTTGAAGAATAACACTATTCCCATATTCTTCCTTGGTGAGCTTTATGCTAATAAGGATCTTATACACTGCCCTTCAATGATCTGTGACCACCTTAGGGCCTTGCTTTGTGAAATGTCTGATTATCTACATATCTGTCTATTAATTTGTTTATCTGTCCACCTATCTATAGAAATTTTAAATGGTGTAATAACTTTAAGAACAGTGACACTAATGTAGTATTAGATTAAAAGAATGTTACTTTATATGGGTGTAACTGTAATTGAGAGGCACTTAGAGGAAGCGCTATCCTGAGCATGATTCTTGGCCAGTGAAGACAGGTTGATCCCACTCATTTTGGGATTGCTAATTTGTCGTTAATTAGGAAGATTGATTCTGTTCTATGATGCATCAGCCCAGCCTCAAATGCATTTTTCTGGTTCCTGGGGCACTTTCCTATTATAGTTGTCATTGTCATTGCAGATGTGTGACAATGTCACAGGGGCCTCACAACATAGAAGTGTTTTCTGGCTTCTAAAAAGCATGTACCAACATTTAAAAACTGTTATTTTATACTGTATTGCTGGCATTGTTTTAAATAAACTTTCTCATTATTTGATTTTATGTTTTTAAAGTTACAACCCCAAACCTGTGCCCTGCTTTTAACTTTTAGTGAAAGAAATGCTCTTGTAGCAAAAAGTCTTGACTTTTTTTGAAGTTATGTTCATCTGAGATACAGCGTCCCCATCAAGATTGTGCTATTATGTACAAAACAGCATTTATTTTCAATATATTAACTATTTGTTTATCTTCCCCATGATATATTGAGTTTTCTGCTATCGTCTTTCTTCTTCCTCTCTTCTCTTGGATGATGACAAATTTTAATCATTTGACTGTCCTTCCTGACAATTACTTTAACTAAGATGAGTTATATTCCTGTTATTGGAATGGAGTCAGGGAATCTATCAAAACTAGTGAAAGGAAAATTCCTAGAAATGTTTTTAAACATAGTCAATAAGAACGGGCTGAACCAATACAGAAAAGAATGTGGAGACCTGGGGGTGCGAAAGAAACCACTTACTCCCTGCAGTTTAGACGCCCACCACTGCCAGGAAAATAACTCAGGCTACTTTGGAACCACTTAATTTATTTCAGAATGGTGGAAACTAGATAATAAAAACAATGTTAACTCACAAAACAGGGTCTAATTTTACTTACATATTTCACATGCTGCCTAATATTTCAGATAATACCCATGTTTGTACTTACAGAAGGATGTGCCTATATATGTGTGTGAACATACATGAACAGTATGTAAATATTTACATGTAAAGTTAGTGACCTAACCTTAGAGCTTTTCCTTCCTTAATAATATTTGAACAAATCTTTCATAATTTCTTTTTCTTACGACTTCCGAAGTAAGTTGAAAATTATTTTGATGGGCTACTTTTAAATATGCTAAACATAACCTAGAAAAGAGGCAACACAATAAATAAAAAACCCAGACCCAGGACATGAGAATGGGTAATGAGTAATAATGAATAAAACGAGGGTCTTTACATGTGTGTTTGCATCTTGTCAGCCCAGCAGCCTTATGTGCTTAATAGAAGAGCCTTTGCTTCTGCCCCTCCTGGTGATTTAGTGAGCCCTGCCAGCCTCAGGGACATCTCCTGGTGTCTTTGGGAGTTCTTTGGTACTTTAGCAGCTCCTTTTTGTTTCCGGGTATCTTTGAATGTTTTATGTAACAGTTCCTTGCATATATATATATAATAAACCATATATCTGTGGTTTATTTTCTGTAGACAAATTTTAATCTACAACTGGCTTTATCCTGCCAGCTAGTATTTTGCTGAGCTGTCACCTCTATCAATTTGTGTATGTTTAGAAAATTCAAACTGACCGCAGTATTAGCCCACGTAAAATGTAATCGGGGAATTGATGTGCTGCCCCCTCCAAAACTGAATATTTTGTCTGTCTGCAAATGATTATTGCACCCCGACCATTGCCCAGGTACTTGTCATTGTGCTGGGAATGATGCTAGGTGCAGGCTATTCAGAGGTGGGATGAAACTGACCCTCTGCCTTCCCGGAGCTTCTCGTTGAGAATCAACTGCAAATGACAAAGTTACAAAACTATAACATCAACTGTTTAGAACGTAGAGTGTGTTTTCCCTGAAGTTCAATGTTATAATGATGTGCAGAGGCCCAAACACAAGAGCCTACACAATACTATCATCTACATTTCATCTCAAAGTGTTGGGAATATATCTCCCTTCCATGAGTTTAGGGGTAGAAAATAAAATTAAAAATGAGAAAATAAGTACATGCAGTAGAAAGCTCACCCCAAAGGTCGGAAGAGATTCTAGTATGTCTTGTTCTTTGGAAGGGGACCCTACCTTTCTGGTTCCTCCACTTACTCCTTCTCACTGACTCAATATAGTGAAATTCAGCTGCTGAAAAGAATGAGACATGCGTAAGGAAAAATGAAGTTGAGAAGTTTCAGTATGTTTTCTTACATTAATAAGAATATCTGATCAGGTCGTTGGTCGAGTAACATATTTATAGTACTGGGTGCTAGAGAGACATTGGCAAGCCAAAGTTATAACCCTGTCTTTTTGCAGTTTTCAGACTGCTGAGGAAGATAGAAAAATGATAAAATTATTTTGACATGATTTATGAATTATTTTTCTTTCTTTAAAAAAAATCCCCCTATAATTTGGACAAATTTGGACTCATTTTCCAAGAGTTTACCAAGGTTGATGGTGTAGTCTTTGGCTATGTAGAATAGTGGATTGGCCCATCTCTGAAGGTAGAGATGCCATTTTCAGTTGGTTCTAACTAAGCCAAGTACAATATTGATAGTGTTTCAATCATACCTTTAAATGCTCGTGTATATTATCTAATTGCTCCTCAGAAGAGTTTTCTCAGAAGAGTGTCATCTCTTTTTTAATCTCCACTTATATAAAAGGTTAGGAAACAATGGGTGTATAACCTGTCTGGCTTTACTTAGATGAACCCATGGGGAGACACTGTTTTGTGTGCATAAACAAGCATTATTTAGTACTTTTAATTAAGCCAGTTCTTATGCAAGATACAGCAGAAATAACAGATTCTGGAACACGAAAGATCTGAGTTTGCATCTGGTCCCACTATTAACAGTTTGTTTGGACCTGACCCTGGGCCCTTAGTTTCCTCATCTGTCAAACCGAGATAATATCTTTGATCAGAATAGCATTGTGCAAACTATGTAACAATTAGTAGGAACTGCAAAAAGAAAGTATTCTTACTATTGTTGTTTTCATTGTTGGTAAGCCACATTTTCTGTTTTCTTCTATTCCTGGAAAAACCATGCACATCTTTTTAGCACATGGTAAGAGATTAATAAATATCAGCATTTAATAGGTAGCACAGCCGGGCACGGTGGCTCATGCCTGTAATCCTAGCACTCCGTGAGGCTGAGGAGGGTGGATTGCTTCAGCTCAGGAGTTTGAGACCAGCCTGAGCAAGAGTGAGACCCCGTCTCTACTGAAAATAGAAAAACTATAGGGGCATGATGGCATGTGCCTGTAGTCCCAGCTGCTCGGGAGACTGAGGCAAGAGGATTGCTGAAGCCCAAGAGTCTGAGATTGATGTGAGCTACAGTGACACCACGGCTCTCTACCTAGGGCAACAAAGTGAGACTCTGTCTCAAAAGATAATATATAAATAAAAAAATAACAGGTAGCACAGAAAGTCAATTTCAGCAATTTCCTACTCCTTTTCTGCAAGTAGTTCTTCACACTATTATATAAGTTTATTTTATTTTTCACAATATTTTTAATGTTTGTTTGGGTTTTTTGAAACAGAATCTTGCTCTGTCACCATGGCTAGAGTACAGTGGTATCATCATAGTTCACTCCGACCTGAAACTCCTGGGCTCAAGTGATCCTTCTGCCTCAGCCTCCCCAATACCTGGGGCTACAGGCACTCACCACCACACTCAGCTAATTTTTGTATATTTTGTAGAGACAGGGTCTTGCTCTTGGTCAGTCTGGTCTTAAACTCCTGACCTCAAGCAGTCCTCCTGGCTTAGCCTCCCCAAATGCTATGATCACAAGTGTGAGCCACTGATCATGGCCTTTTTAATGTTTTTGACACTGGAGTATTTTTACAGGAGACATTTGCAAAATAAAGACAAAGAAAATTCCCTGGTAATTTGTGTCATGGCATCTAAATGAAGGTGGTTAGCGTTATTATGGCAAAATGGTCACAAAAACCATAAACCAGCTCTAAATGTTTGGGGGTTTTTTAGCAGTGTTTGTTTTTCATTCCTCTAAGCCTTTGTACATGTGTTTGTGGTTTTTTTAATATATACATATAAAGCATTTAAAATTAAATGCCTGAAGGTACACCATCAAGGTATAAGGTACACCGTCAAGGTGTAAACAGCTCACAGGAGCCACTGCAGGCTTCTCACTATGGAGAAAATGGCTTATTGCAGGTATCCTCACACGTGGAAAAGGGAACAGGCATTATTTTCAGCATGAGATTTAAGGTAACAATACATCCCTGCAAGAGTGTCCTCAGCCACTTCCTTTATGTACATTATCTCTTGTATTAAAATACAAGGGACGTGTTTCTTCATCCCGCTCACTGTCACATTTCTTAAAGATTTTTAAAAAGATAAAAGGTGATGTTAACATCAAGATGCTTTGAGAGAAGCGACACGTGTAATGAACTCCTCCAGGGCTCTGGAAATGGTAGATAGTGTTTCCTTTCAGAGATGAACAAGATCTGAAGCTTAGAATAAACAATATATGGGTCACTATGAAAGTTTTGAGATAGACTATATGCTGGGTCATTATTTTACTTCAAGAAACACAGTCGACAGCGTCCTTTCTGATTCACCCCTGCAAGTTTGAACTTGCTCAGATTATCCACGTTTTGCTGGGAAGGCTTCACTTGCTTCTGTCCTTGTGAATTTTATATTTCTTGATTTGTGTGTATCTCAAAACTTTCGCAATGACCCACATACATACATTTTATGATAATCCCATTTTGTGTTCTTTTCCTGTCTTCTCTTCCACTTTGTTCCCCAGTCAGAGCCTTTCTTTCTTCTGCCTGCTCTGGCCTTTTTTCCAGATTCTATACCTGGCTCCTTCTGTTGCAACAGTTCACCTGGGTCCCTCACGCCCTTGTTTCTGTTTCCCTGGTTTATGTTCCTTCACGTCAGAGCCCCCCATTCCTCACTGGGCTCCCCCATGCCCTTTCCTATCTTCAAGGGGGGTAGCATCTCAGCAGGATTGGCAGGCCTTGCAAATCTTTTGGCTGCTGTAATAAAATCTCCAGTTCCTGAGATTTATGAGGTCAGATGCATGTAGAAAAGGAAGCACCGACAGTTCATGAAATTGTAAAGAATGCCAAGCGCACAGATAGGAAGAGAAGATGCCCAAAGTCTTGACAGTTCACATTCTTGCCAACTTGGTTTGTGTTTCCTTTCATTTATCATTCAGGTGTTACAGGTATTCAAATGGCCAATGCAGATGCTTTTTTGGAGCTCTTGAGATATCAGTTTACATCATTAAGAGCAATATACCAGCAGGTGACTGTAATGTGATTATAAAGTACAGTCCTGGCTGTTGGGGTGTATTGAATACTTTTAAATGAAATATGTGGAGTGTGTGTACGCATGCAATGTGTTTAAATGAATGCAGCCTTTCCAATCAGCCAGAAAGAGAGAAAGGATGTAAATTGCTAGCATGTGTTGTTCAAAATGCAAAAGAAGGAAAGCAATATTGATCTGTGCTTCGGATGTTTATTTACATCAGTTGCACAGTGTTAAGATGTCTGGCCATAATTATCAAGACCTGCCCACCTGTCAAACCGCAATTGGGTTATTTCCCCATTGTCTTGCAGCAGTAAATCTCCAGGTCTGGATGGGCATTAGACAAATGGAAAAAGGCTACTTTCCCAGAACATGTAATTCATTATGGAAAACAGGTGCCTGCTGAAGAGTTTTTGCTTTAATGCAGACATATTTTATTATTCATAAAATATTAATGTGAGTAGTCACTACCAGAGTTGGGTGGGTTGTTTTCATGTAAAAATTTCAGTTTTAATATCAGGAAAGAAAGGGTAAGAATTCTCCAAAACTTGGTTTTTTAAAAAAGGTAAAAGCCTTTCCATAAATCGTTCCATTCCCTCGCTTTCCCAAAATAGGTTCCAACGACCTGGCTCCCACTTACATAATGTGTGAAAATAAGTCTGCTTTAATGTTGTACGCGGTGGGTGTTCTGTCCAGGGACAACCTTGTACTAGGGACAGAGTGACCTTTCAAAGAAAAAAAAAAAGGAAATGAAATATACTTTCATTTTCCAGAAATATGCATGCAAGTAAAAATTTGACAGCCTGGAAGAACATAAGCAAATATATCTTTTTATTTGAAGATAAAAAGAAGCAGGGCTGGATAGGAAAGGGAAAAAACCTGTGAAAAAACGGATGATGCAGTTTTTACGAATAAGCAGCTTAATGTATCTTGGCACCCACAGTAAGCCTTGTAGGAGCTCAAAGTGCCTCAGGCAATCTGTGAGCAGAATAGCAATTTTATTACTTTGTCATTAAACCAATTTCACAGCAGTATTGTTTGTTAATGAGCAGCAGCAAACGAGCGAAGATGTCACACACTGGAATAGCAGAGAGATTTGTGACCCAAGCTCACAGCACTAAGATGGAAAGACCACGGCTATAAAAAAGGAAATACTTTGGGATGAAATGCAAAGTCTATACAGCAGAGCTTGTGTTTATGAGCTACCATTTTGCTAAGAGCTGTGAGAGAAATAAAGGTCTGGAAATATGCAGTTAAAACAGGGCCTATAAAATTAAAACCAAATTAAAGTATAGCAGAGGATTACTGCACAGACTGTACTCGACAAAATATATTTTAAGTGATGAGGTGAAATCTAAATCAGTTTTGTTTGAATTTGGTTGGTATTTATGAAATTCAATAAAAAAAATTTGAAAAAATATCCAAACAAAGCAGCTGTCTCACCCTTCTGCGGTCTCTGAGCCATGAACATGCATCACTTTGTGGAAATCCAACTTGCCAATCCTTAAATAATTAGCAACTTCTTGATTCACAGGGTGCGCCCCTCTATCTCCATGAAAGCCTTCTCTGTTACTTTATCTCTTTGTAAGGACGTTTGCACATGTATAATAAACACTCAGGCGGAGTCCTGATCCGCCTGAGGCCTGGGATTCAAGTGCATCTAGCAAGGCTGGAATGGAGCTCATCATTTGATGGGACTTTCTCTTTTTTTTTTTCTCCTTGCCTTTTTATTTTGTCCTTTTCCTTTTTTTTTTTTTCTTTCTTCTATTTTTTCTTTCTGTCTTTTTTTTTTTCCTCCGTAGCCAGGGCTGCCCTTTGAAGGAACTTGGGAAACAGCCTTGAGAGGTATCAGAAACAGTGCCAGGCACATTCCATATCCCCGCATCCCTGCAAGGCACCCCGAGGTGCATGTGCCTCCCAAGCTGTCTTGCCATGTTGACACGCAGGGAAAAGTGGTTCTTCATGCCACCAGTCCTGGGATGAGACTCTCCTACTCCCGAAGGGAGGGTGGGGTGCAGGTGGGAACCTGGGGGGCAAATGGAAGACCATGACCAACTCACAATTGTAGCTCCATTTGCAAAGGAGATTTTAAAAACACCAGAGGGTGGTCAGATTTGCTGCTGAGCCACCCCATTTCTTTGTCAGGGAAACTCACCCATGTGGAGTGAAGGCAGTCCCAATTTGTTGGACCTTGACACTGAAATGCCCAGAACTGTTCTGACGCTTATTCCATAGGATGGTCCCAGCAGCTCCATCCCCTTTTGCTCCTGGCTAGTCATGGTCAAGTTTGGTGCCTCAGATGCTTTGAGGTCTGTGGCAACTCCATGTGGTAAACTCCTCTAGCCTCCGGGACTATACCCCAGTTCTCACTAGAGCCTTTTGTAATTCAACTTGGCTGGTCACATGTATTTTCTATTTTTCCCTTATGCCCCCCCAGCTTGGATTATTAAGGTATTTCTTAAGATGTAAATTTGGTTTGGTTTATTGTTTCCTGTGCTTTCTTTTCTGACAATTTTTTTAAGTGATTTTTTTTTACTGATTTGGTGAAAAAAGGGGACTCTGCAAGAAATGCTCACAGCCACGGTCTCAGCAGAACACACAGTGGTGAGAGTTCAGCTTTAAGACTGTTTTCTGCCTGACAGGGCAGGACCCCCAGACAAATCACTGGCTGGCTCTGTGGTAGTTGGCAGCCATTCAAGACTGGTCTTGTGCCAGGAGTATTACTAGATAGCCAGACAGATCAATTCACTTTTACATTCCCGCCATTATTTATAGCCTCACTGTATATCTGTTCTTGCTTATGAAGTAATGATTAGCAAATACAGTACACATAAAACATGGGCATTTGTTCTGGAAAGGGCTTTCTCCTGCTGATATTGCAAATAGTTTCACAGGTCACAGAACCTTAAAAAGGATTTAAAGGGCATGTCTCGTGTAGCATTTGTTCCTTTGAAAATGATGCTCCTTTCCCATTTTTGAGTAATTGAAGAGGATAGAAAGGTTTTCTGGTTGCTTATGTTTCACTGAGTTCTCTGCAGCCCCTTTTCCCACAGATGTTTCAGCCAAACCTGTATGGAGGGTGGTTACACGGCACGGCTTGCTATTTAAACCAACTACGGTATTTTGTGCTTCCCTTTTGAGAGTGTCAAGGTGAACAAAGGAAGTGCTGCTAGCGTTTATGGAGGGGGGCTAGGGTTTGAGATTGCCGTTCTTAGAAGCTGGGGGAAACTGACATGACTCAGTGAAGAAACACTTTGGCTCCCAGTTTTGTGTTTTCTTTTCTCTCTCTCTCCAGAGCACATGATCCATATCAACATGTTTCTCAGTTATACTAAAGAATCTCATCTAGTGGTGAGGTAGCCACTAGTTACCGTGAGGATTATTCCTGTATTGATGTATTTTAAGAGTTAATTCAGTTCACAGTTAATGCTTTGGAAAACATCACAGCCTGAATCCTAGAGGTGGGGGGCAGCTTGACGTTTCCCGAAGGATGTGTGGTGGCCATAAACTAGGTAGTTGAAAGTCTGCATTCTGTAAGCCTAGTATCAAATCCACACACTGATTAAGTCATGTTTTCCTAGCAGAATAAACATACATGGCAAAAAAAACACAAAAGATCAAAAAACTCTCTGTCTTAGAACAGGATGATGCCATTAGTCAGAGTAAGAGGGTGGGCCAGAATTTGAAAACACCAGGCTTGTTGGCAAATTGCTATCCCTATGTTGCTCCCTACTTGGTTTATTGTCCACCGGCCTTAATTCAGGTGACATTGCAAGTACCTTCCGTGCCCTCCAGCAACTGAACGCATGCTCTATCCCTACGCAGTTTGGTTTTTCCTTCTGTGGCAACAGACAGTATTGTGCCATATCATTGCTAAGGAGACTGACAACTTACATGAATAAATATTGTTTGGGGGTGAGACCTTTTTGGTTCATTTCTAAAAAGGATATTCATAATTTCAGATTATATGACGGATTTATATTCCAGAAGACTTTCCTCTGAATAATATAAAACATTACATAGAAAGTTGCATCATGTCCATTACAAAGATGAGAAAAACTGAGGTTTCCTAAGGGATTTAACAGTTTCATAATTTTAATGATGGGACGAAAACAAGATTAGACCATACTCCTTAAGGATTTTTGTTTGTTTCTGCCCTCTTAAATCAACTCCCATAAAATTTAATACTCAAAAAAATAAATAAAGTATCTAATTTTTTTTTTAATAAGCTGGGGAAAAAACCCTTCCTGATTCCTTGACAAACTGCCTCTTTTCCACACCACCTTATGTTTTATAACTCTTTTCAGCTTTTAGGACACTTTTATGTATGCTGTCTCACCTGCTGCTCACATCAGCTCTGTGAAATAAACAAGCTTTAAGTTCTTATTCCTTTTTTACAAATGAAGAAACACAAGCTCTTCCAGGCTTGGTGGCTTGTTCATGCTACAAATAAGTCCTAAGGGTCAGACCTATAGGGTCTGCCTCGGAAGCAAATCTGTCTCTACTACTACTTCAAGTTCTTTTCTGTTTGCTTTGTTATCCTGTGGAAAGAGTTCAGTTTAATACTTTTTTGTTAAGATCATGGAGGCAGAGGCAAACGTGCCAAATGAAAATGGTTATTCCTCAGCCAAAATGTTATTTAAGCATATTAATTTCCATACCAGTCCACATCAGCGACTATGGAACTCTTTGAATATTCTGGGAATATCTCTTCATGACTGGCCTTGGAGGGTGAGATTTCCCACAACTAAGCCCTCATTCTTAAGGGTAAATTAAGTCAATTTTTGATTCCTTATTCTTCTTTCTTTGGTTTCTCTATATAGTTGATCTTGCTTCCGTTTCCCCACCCACACCTGAGTCTTTGTTTCTTGTTGTTTTAGTGACAAATATCTAAATGGACTCTGCATGGCTCAAGTTTCATTTTTTTTCACCAATGCTGAGAGGTCACTGGCATATCAGTCGCCATGCTGTGTTTTAAATATGGAGTTATTACTTACGGTGCTGAAATATGACCTCTAGGGCATGCTTTGAGAGAACCAAATTCTTTCCCTCTTTGGGTCAAGAGAAGAAAGCCAAAGATAGTGAGTTAGGAAACAACCTTCAACTATGTACAATAAAGCGAATGTACAATAAAGTAAATGGCTAAAAAACTTTTGGTGGCCTGGTGCAGTGGCTCACACCTATAATCCTAGCACTCTGGGAGGCCAATGCAGGTGGATTGCCTGAGCTCACAGGTTCAAGATCAGCCTGAGCCAGAGCAAGACCTCATATCTAAAAGTAGCTGGGCGTGTGACAGGCAGCTGTAGTCCCAGCTATTCAGGAGGCTGAGGCAAGAGACTCTCTTGAGGACAAGAGTTTGAGGTTGCTGTGAGCTATGACACCATAGCACTCTACCCAGGATGGCAAAGTGAGACTCTGTTTCAAAAAATTATATATATATATATATATATATATACACACATATATATATTAAAAATAAAAACCTTTTGGTGCTTTTCTTTGAAAATGCCATGAGGATCAATTCCTTGAAATTATTTCAAATCACATAAAATAGCATATCTTATCAGGAAAACTGAGTCTTGGTCTATTTAAGGACTTCTAAAACCAGCCATGTGACCCTCTCTTGAACAGAATGTATGTTTATACTTCCTGTTCTGTTGTAACTGATCATTTCTCCTGTTATTTTCCATGCTGCTCCCTTTGGTCCTGTGATTGCTGTAATCCATAGGACTACATGGACTTCCTTGAGTCAATCCTGCATGTTTCACAGGCATCACAGGACACCTTTTCTTGGTGACACCTGTCACCAGGGCAAACATCTCATTAAAATGTGTCCAAAGTGATTTAGCAGGTCTCTTACACAGTGGCTATGTCCTAAGAAGCACTCTATACCTCTTTTGATTAGCAAATAGAAAATTTGCTAAATTTATTTTTATTTGGCGATTCAGAGTTGAAAATGAATAACAGGATTTGGGTTGTTGGTTTTTGTTTTTGTTCTGTTTTGTTCTGTTTCCGTGACCCTTCTGCGGAGAGCCTTTGAGGTTCATACCAATATAAGATCTGTTACCTTCCATTCCTGAGTGTTGGCTAATTCTGAACTTCCACTTACATATATTAGATTGACCATTGCCATTCTAGATAAAGGAGGTAGAACAACATGATTCCATGTTACTTCTGTAGTAGTTTCTCTTTTTTTTTTTTTTTAAAAAAAAAAGTTCACTGCTATTTATTTATTTATTTGCGCAGTTTTTTTTTTTTTTTTCCGCCGGGGCTGGGTTTGAACCCGCCCCCTCCAGCATATGGGACTGGCGCTCTACCCCTTTGGACTTGATTAAAATGTAAGTTTAAAATTATTTTACCCTCATAAGGCAGATGACTCAGAGTCTGCTCCTTATAAACTAAGTTAAGATTGTATTTCTACTTTCCTCACTTGCCGAAGATGATAATAAGAGGTTATAATCTACCAGAGTAAGTGTGGAGGTCGTTTTCCCACGCTTGTGATCCCTGAGTCATCATCCCGTACAAGCTCATAATAAAGGACTTTTAGCAGACCTTTTCTGACTTTTATTAGTCAGAAAGGTTCTGCTTTATTCTTGCTTTCAGCCTTTTAAGATTTCTTTTTTATTCTTTTTTTTTAAATTTCAGTTTAATATGAGGGTACATATAGCTAGGTTACGTTATCTGCATTTGTAAAGTATGAGTTTTTTTTTTTCTTTTTTTTTTTTTATTAGATCATAGCTGTGTACATCAATATGGTCATGGGGCACCATACACTTGGTTCATAGAATATTTGACACATTTTCATCTCATTAGTTGAAGAAATTGGGTTGGGTGAGTTTTTTATGAGAAGGACCCCCCGGGCGATTGAAGCAGCTTCAAAAATACACTTTTGGGACTTGATCAAACTAAAAAGCTTCTGCACAGCCAAGAACACAGTAAGTAAAGCAAGCAAACAGCCCACAGAATGGGAGAAGATATTTGCTGGTTATGTCTCTGACAAAGGTTTAGTAAAGTATGAGTTGTAGCCGAGTCTTTCACTCAGTAAGTGTGTAATAACCCCCTGCATCGTACCTGTTAGGTGGGAACTTGCCGAGCCCCCTACATCCTCCCCCCCTTAAGATTTCTGAGAATTTTTTTTTTTAAGTTTGAAACCATCCTGGGCAAAATAGTGATAGCTCATGTCTAAAAAATTTTTTTAATTATTCAGACATGGTGGTGTGGGCCTGTAGTCCCAGCTGCTTGGCAAGGTGAGGCAGGAGGATCACTTGAGCCCAGGAGTTCAAGGAGCTATGATTGTGCCACTACGTTGTAGCCTGGCAAACAACAGAATGAGATTCTAGAAAGGAGGGAAGGGAGGGAAAGAAGAAGGAAAGAGAGATGTGAAGGGAAGGGAGGACAGGGGAAGAGAAGGGAAGGGAAAGGAAGGGAAGGGAAGGGGAAGGAAGGGTAACAAGAGAGGTATAGGTTGCTAAATGTTTCTGTGACTTTAATCTCCAGCCTCCATTTTTCCTTCTTTTCCTTATCCCAGCATCCATATCAATGCTGTAGCCATGGAATAGTGTAGCTTCCTTTGTCATTAACTTCAAGAAACGATGACTAGAATAGACATGTTATTCTTACATGCCTGAAAATTTGAGTGCATAATTTGTGAGCTCTGAGTATAATAAAGGTCCGATTTTTTTTATGCTCACCAATGAGTGCAGGGAGAAAAAGATCCCTGACAGATAAAATCTAACAAACTAGCTTAAAATTCATGTTGTCTCACCTATTGCTTACTTTGTCCCATTGACATTTCAAGGGTGGGTCATGGTAGATAAAACATCAAGTGCAAATTAATAACACAAATTTTGAAGCTCATCCTCCAGTGTTTAAGTGATTGTAGAAATGAGTGTTATGATTGGGCCACTGCACATATAACCTGGTCACTAATTGGAATTCCTTTGTTGATATTGGAGATGATTCTAATTACCCTTTCCAAGATTGAAAAAAAAAGTAGCATAAAAATCCATAACATTCTAAATATGCCAACTATGTGGATAAATATTTAATCTTTACGGTAAATGTATGAGGTAGATATCACTTCCATTCCATGGAAATGGTGAATCAGAGATCACATAGGTAAGAAATTCTACAACCAATATTCACACTTACCTCCTAACTCCAGGACCTTTTCTGCTAAGCCTGTGAACTAGGAGGACTTGGACTTGGCTCCCTACACATTTGCTGAAGTAGTCCCACACTCCCCTTGTGCTCCTATCTCCTTGAAGGAAGAGCCACAGCCTCCTCTCCCCCGTCCCCTCTCAACTCTGTTACCTTCATCCTTCCTGCACACTACAGCCGCTCTTTTGGCACTGAGAGTCTTTTGCCCGGTAGCAAGGCCATCTTTTTCCTGCTAAATTCCAAGCTTTCCAAGAGCAGACTTGACTCTTCTATATCTGTGTCTGCTTTGAGTATTGTAGAAATTGAAAATTTAATTGTAGGATTAAATATGTTTCCTTGTAATTCTCAGGTGATTTTCTGATGTCTTTGTGATACAAATTGGCCTTCACATTTCACCTTGAGGCCAAGGTTTTGAGGTAAATCATCTGATTGTCTCTCATTTTATAGTCGAGGTGACACAGAAAGGTTAAAGAACTAGACCGAAATGACACAGTAGGCTGGGCACGGTGCCCTACACCTGTAATCCCAGCACTTTTGGAAGCTGAGGTGGGAGGATCACTTTGAAGCCAGGAGTTTGAGGCTGCAATGAGCTATGATTGCGCCACTGCATTCCAGCCTGAGAGACAAAGCAAGACTCTGTCTCTAAAAAAAATTAAAATTAAAGAGAACATCACATAGTAAGTGGTATAGCCAAAGTTCAACCCAGTTATCTGAAACCCACGCTCTTTCTATTAAATTGTGCTGCTTCTCCTCATTGCACAAAACTTACCAGATTAATGGACCAATTAAATTAGGAGATCCTGAGTATGTAACTTAATCCCAAATTTAGTGCTTTTTTTGCTTGCCAGATGTGGCCTCTTATACACAAGTTTTTTAAACGCTTCCCAATAAGGCCCTCAGTGCAGTCTGAATAGACAGCAGACAGGGGATACGTATTTGTTTAAGGGTATCAAGCATTGTACCTGCTAGCATTCCTGCAAGCAATCAAGACTGTTAAAAAGAGAAAGGAGATGAACCAGGAGACATTTGAAGGGAGAACGTACCCTGTAGTTAATGGAAATGGCATTACTTGTAGGTAGTGTAGAGATGAGGTAGGCAGGGAGAAGCTGCCATGCTGAAACACCCTCCTGGTAGGCAGGGAGTTCCTGGTCATGTCTCTGGTGTGGCCTTCTGACCATTGTGTTCATTTGCTTCAAGTGTCCTCGTGCTTCCTTCTGTCACTGACCCCACACTCTTTTTTAGGATGTGTTCTGTATGATGACGAGTTGATGCCGTTAGATGACATTTTACCCAGGTGTTTCCCTAGAGTGTGGTTGGCAATAAAAATCTGCTGAAGATTTCTTTCGTAGTAAAATTCATGAAACCTGAATTTGGGAACAGTTATATTCTCAATTTGAGGATCCCGATGGACAGGTTGAATAAACAAAGATAATTCAAATTTTAAAAGCCCAATATTCATGGAATCTTTCAGAACTGATGAATGAGAAAATCAGCTTGAACCTGTTGTATCAGGTTCAGAGTGAAGCCTTATTTTAATTGTCTTTTTTTTTTTTTACCCTTCACCAGCCAGACCGTAATCCCACACTCATTCTCTTGAGTTTACAGATTTTAAAAATTATAACTGCTATAGAATTACATATACTTTATAAGTTCTATATTCTTTCTTGGTATCTATTATTTTATGAATCTAGATTCTGGTCTAGAATTTTTTTACAAATGAAGCAATTTCCAAGGCCCCATTTTATGTGTTTAGTCAAAAAATAGGCTCCATTTTTCTACCTAACTGGAAATTATCAAATAAAGGGTCTGTTAGAACTATTTTAGCTTGTGATCAGGGTGCTGCCTGGTTCTTAGGAGGTCTTTCAATTGTAGGTCTCTCCTGAAAAGACAGAATAAGCAACCCTAAATATTCCTAATTTCCTAGCTCTCATCTGTGTGTGTGCATTTAAGTCTCACCTTTTCCACTGACTGTCTCAACTTGGACATATTCTTGGATTTTGCTAAATCTCAGTTGCCCCAACCAGAAAACAAGGATGCTAATAATATTACGCACTTCATAGGGCTTTTGTGAGAATTAAGTCGAGAATATATGAATGTACTCAGTTTTGTGCCTACTGTACCAAACATCAATTCTAATAATAGGAATGAAGGCAAATTATGAATTATAAAGCCTTCTTAGAAAAGGAAATTTTGATTATCAAATTAATAATGAAATTAAAGGCATTTAACCGACATCTTAAATTCTCCACCCAAGTATAAATTAGCTATGAGTCTTCCAGAGTTTTCACTAAATGTTTCACTTTTTCTCCAAATGAGAATTTGATGGACTATTTTGTGGGTTTAGAGCAGTGGTTCTCAACCTTCCTAATGCCGCGACCCTTTAATACAGTCCCTCACGTCGTGGTGACTCTCAACCATAAAATTATTTTCGTTGCTCCTTCATAACTGTAATTTTGCAACTGTTATGAATCATAATGTAAATATCTGATATGCAGGATGGTCTTGGGCGACCCCTGTGAAAGGGTCGTTCGACCCCCAAAGGGGTCGTGACCCACAGGTTGAGAATCACTGGTTTAGAGGAATGATAGTCCAATAGAGTTGTGATGACCATCCCTGCCAGATTTTCGATAGTACTAACTTCAAATCTTTCATTTTACTGCCCTCCCAAGCATACTCATATTTAAACACTTTGTCCTTATTTTGGGTACAGCCCTGGTCATCCGGTTAAATACAACACAATCCAACATTTCATTCAGTGAGCTCCCATTTAGTCAAGAGATTAAATCCATTTCAGAGATCCATGGACAGTTTTCTTCGCTTAAATGAATCAGTGACTCACCGTTACTGATCAACTTACTGATACCGCCATTTGTAAAGGGGAGTGAGTCAACCCCTGAGGACATAATGGCTGGTGGGAGGAGGAGAGGGTGGGGCACTGAACAGCTGACAGTCCTCCTCACTTTTGGAGGGGGTCCTTGAGATGACAGCATATAGGTGGGCAGGGCAAGGCAACTGTGACATCTCCCTGGGACCCCTTTTGGTGCCAGGGATTTATAGAGCTTCAGCTGTCAAAGAACAATGAATTTTCCTTCAAAATATAAAAACATAAATCAGTGTTGCCCAAACACTGAAAGGCAAGAAGAAACTAAATCCCTATAATAATGAAAAGAATCCTGTTAATTAAATCAGCAAGGTAGAGAGCTTCCCTCCTAGCACACGGCCCAGCTGAACAGTAGAATACCCTAGAGACTGAAGCTGAAATCCAAGCTTTTTCTAGATTGCAAGCCAGCATCCTGAGGGAACATTTAGAGGGGGGAAAAAAAATCTTAAGACCAGGACAAGTAAATACAACTTTTTTTTTTCCTTAGGAGTTGTACTTGGACTATGTTTATCTGGGAATGGAATTTGCAAAACAAATTGTAAACCAGGCTCAGCGTATTTGTGCCAACCCCTTATCAGATTTTATACCAGTCACGGTGAAGCTGAAGTCTGCGCTGCCTGAACTAAAATGCAAAAGCAAATACGTGGCTGCTTAGACGAAAGGAGAGAGAGATGTCATTTCTTCTGATTATTATTTGTTTGTTTGTTTATTTCAACTATCGCTTGCTTCGATTTATTTGCCTCCTGAACATCCTGGTTCGGATCATTTGTAACAATAAGTGTGTACTTCACACGTCTTTTTCATCCTGCAAAGCTATTGATATAGATTTGTGGGGCATTTTTAATGTTTGGCTAATTGGCTGGCCTACCAACTGAGAGTGTATTGCTGCGGTTGAAGAAAGCTAGAAAAAAAAATAGCAGAGGTTAAGGTTTCTTACGACTTTGTCGCATTTGGGAATTGAGGGCCATATAATCTTACTATCCCCAAGCGACTGAGAGTAACTTCTATTCCCATCACTAGCAGCCCTCCTGGGGATGAAAGCCACACTCTGGGCTTCACTTTGGCTTTGGTTTCATTCTCTAAGCCTCTGAGAAGCAAGTCACTTTCACCCATCATCTAGGAACTTCTAAATCGTTTGTTTGTTTGTTTGTTTGTTTGTTTTTCACTGCCAGGCGGAGGGCTTTTCAAAGGGACTGGCATCCATTCACAGAGTCTGAAACCTTGCTGCAAAACCTATACATATTTGAAAATACAAAGCTACCCAACTCACTTTTAGACCTCAGCTTTTGCCAGTTGTTACATTAATGTTTATGGAAAATCTGTTATGTGTACCATAGGCCGTGCCACAGTTCATTCAGACCAGTGCTTCTCAACCTTCCTAATGCTGTGGCCCTTTAATACAGTTCCTGTGGGTCACGACCCACAGGTTGAGAACTGCTGATTCAGCCTGATATTTTCCTACAGCAAGTAGGTGTTTTAAATACTCCCGGCACAAGAGTTTTCTTACCCTCATCTGTATTCTCCTTGCATCAGACCTCGACATCTTCCTCCGTCTGGTTCCTAATCACACATGCACATGCTTGGAAGAACTAAAGGTTCTTCACCAGTAACATGCACCGTAGCAGGGTGTAACTTACAGATTGATAACAGAAGTGGGGCCACAACACCAAGGTTGCCACCTCTCACATCCCACCACACCACAGTTGCTTTGACCTGGGGGGTCGGGGGCCTGGGAAAAGGAAGTAGCCAGCAAAATGTGGCTCATTCCCAGCTTTCCATGGCTAGGAACAACCGTAATTGCCAGCAGTGTGCTCAACATGATGTTCATTTTGTTCGATTCTCAGGGGCAAAGCAAGATGGTCGATCCCAACTCAGGCCCAACTTCTTCCCTCTGCTGGCCTCAGCTGGATTATGGATCATGGTCTCATTTCCTTTCCCCTTGGCATGATTTTTCCTTCTGACCTTTAATAGTATGGTAGTGCTTATGGGTTTGGAAAAAAGTCTCCTTAAGCATTCTTCTTCCTTATTTATTTATTTTGCCTTTGACTCGGGTGTGTAGAGCAGTGGTTCTCAACCTTCGTTGCTACAAAAATAATTTTATGTTTGGGGGTCACCACAACATGAGGAATTGTATTAAAGGGTCATGGCATTAGGAAGGTTGAGAACCACTGATGTAGAGGGAGATTTAAGGTCAAAGGTAATTTATGAAAAATTAATATTATATGTGTAAATTCAATATATATGTGCAAAACTATATTTTAAGAAATAAATGTTTTAGCTAAGTTTAAGAAAATCAACAAATTTTGAGATATGTATGTATATAATTCTGCTACCCAGGCTAGAATGCTATGCATCAGCCTAGATCACAGCAACCTCAAATTCCTGGGCTCAAGAGATCCTCCTGCCTCAGCCTCCGAAGTATCTAAGACTACAAGCACCCACCATAACACCTGGCTAATTTTTCTATTTTTAGTTAGAAATGGGCTGTCACTCTTGCTCAGGCTGGTCTTGAACTCCTAAGCTCAGGTGATCCTCACACCTTGTCTTCCCAACATGCTAGCATTATAGGCGTGAGTCATCCAGCCCTAATTGTGAGGTTTTTACAATTCTTTTTTTTTTTTTACTATCTTGATAATCTTTCCCTATAGGACTTTAAGGAATAGTTGTTTTAACATTTTGTTACGTGGAAAAATGGTGAGTAGGTGGTATAAAAGTTGTATTTCACTGGCATTGTTAATGAGTATCTTCAGTCACAAATAATTAGTGGCCATTAATTGAAGTGCAGTAATTCTTTAGGTAGAGGATATTAACTGTTTCCTAAAGACTAGCACCTCTGCTTATTTAATAGAGAATCTCAAACTAAACATCAATTTTATGGGAGTCCAAAATATATGCTGGTTTAAAGTTTACTTTTAATTTTTTTTTTAAATACAAGCTCATGTATATAGGTTTTTGAGTAATTAACCAAAGGCAGGTGTGGACCATAAAAACTGGCAAGCCTTCCACAGCCTGAGGGGTGACTGTGACACACTAACATTTTCTGTTTACACTGACATCATTTTGACAGTTTAGCGCCTTTTTTTTTTTTTTTTCATGAGTGGGGATGGGAAGCAAACCTTCTGATTAGGAATTTTCAAAGCCAAACTTACAAACAGAAGAAATAAAGTTTGCATTCCTTTATATATTTAGATATGACAGATTAAAAGCAAAGCAGGTATGCAGAGCCTGTTTAATCCCTCACCAAGGTGGCGATCTCCACATGCTTTGATGTTGTCTAGCTGCGAGACCCCTGAGACTTTTCCAGGGACCAAATGCAGTTGACTGTCTGTGGCTCGCCCATCCCTTCTGGTGTTCAAGAAAGACAGGGAAAGGTCCCTGCACCTTTTCGCCTCCTTCCTTTATTGTACAGTTTGCTTTGTTTGTTTGATTTTAAAACTACCATTATGTGAAAGTGTTGCGAGTATAAATAATTGAGAAGATAACTCTGTAGGGAAACCACTTTTGCTGCCTTTGTGCACAGGCAGCTCATTACGGCTCTGAGCTGCAGCATTCCATAAGAGCAATTATGCAACATCAGTATGTCATGGATATTAACCAAGGGGAGTAGATAAGAGATGGGAAAATAATTTTGTAACTTATTTAATTAAATTTATTTGGTTTTTCAAATAGTTCCTCTTGTGTGTAATTTACCCAGCCCCTCCATGGTTGCTGTGGTCTGTGCAGGACCCTTGTTCAGCATTTGTTTTTTGGCTTTCCTCCTCAATTTCATATGGACCTAAAATGTATTTATATGGGGGTTTAATTTCCACCCAAGGAGAGGTTACCTATGAAAATGGAACCATAATTTGGTCATGAGGTTTTTCTCCTCCCTAGGGCTTATAGAGCCAGTTAATATATGTTAATACAGCAAAGTGAATAAAAGGTTAAATAAGTGGGTCAGGCTCAGAACGAGTCCTGTACTGCTTGCTTCTGCTTAAACGGAAGGAAAAGCCCATAATGGCGCTTGCCTGACTTCCACCCCCATCATTTTAAGAATTGCTTTGCCAATCCTTCACAGCAAATAGTAATTTTAAGTGGACCAAAACAGAGCTCGGGGTGTTTGCACTCCATGGTAATGATAGAGTAGCTGCGCTCCCTGGAGTCAATAAGCCCAACAATTGAGTCATTTTTGCCTCCTGTGAGTGAATCACTGCTGTTAGCCTGAATGACAGGATTGCTTAGGGAACCAGAGCCCTTCACTGGGCTGACCTCATCCCAGGACAGCCAGGATCAGAGGGCCGGTAGGTGGTGTTTAACACAGTTATAAGTAAAAGCTGATTTTGTACTTGTGAGCTCTGTAAACAAGAAAATAGAATTGATTGGGAACATGTGATGTTCATGGATGTACATTATGCAGAGCAGCAGTCCCTCTACTCCTGTCCCTTTTCCCTTCTCATTTCTCCTTCCCCTTCTTAAACATCCTCCCACATTGCACCCCACCTCTTTCCATCCTTCACATGCATGAGTCTTCAGCATCTGTAATAGACATCCTAAAGTCAGATGGTCTTTATACAGAAAGATATGTATAATGAAGATAGACACATCTTCCTTAATTATTGTGATCAGTCTGTGACCCTATATACATATACATACACACAGTAGAACCTCGGTAAGTTGACCACCCACGGGACTGTAACAAACTGGTTAACACATGGAGGTGGTCAACATAAGGAACTTCCACTGAGTCCATGTGGTACAATTAGGTCAACGTAAGGAGGCAATCAATGAAAGGAAGTGGTCAAATATGGAGGTTCTACTCTGTATGTGTATTTATATGTATTTTACACTTAAGATTATTCTTCAGTTTCTAACAGTTATTTTGAAGCAGAAATTTTAGGCATAGCAAAATACTCAGTGGTAGTTTTTAAAATATTTCATTGAGTAGAAAAAATATAAGTAGTAAAAGGAAAAGATTAGAGAAAACATCCCAACCTAAAATTATTCCCTAATTATCAAGTTACTATCAATGAGATAGAACCATTTTTAAAAACCTTTCCAGCCAGCACATTTTAGGAGTCAAATAGGGTGGTCATGTTTTATAATAGTCTTAGGAAGTGGAATTATGGTTCTTTGTATCTGAGTCTGACTTGGGTAACTATGAAGGTGGAAAGGGCTATTTTCAAGGTGATAAGTGGCTCAAAAATACAATTTCTGTTAAGAGTTAGAGTGCAGCCTCAATTTTTTTCAATCCTTGGAATCCTACTGCCCCTGAAAATCATAATTAAAGTTAGGAGTTGATTTGTATCACCCCCTCTTTGAGGTTTGTGATAGATAACATGCTATTAAAGGCTGTGACATTGCCCACAGCAGAGAAAGTCACTTTGCTTTGTTTCCCTTATTGTTTGTTTCCCCATGTTTATTTGACCTAGGACCTGCGCTCTGGAGAAACACCTATGGAGGCCAGTGTCTCTCAGAGCACGTTTTGGGGAAAAACTTCCTTAGACAGATAAGAGGGAAACAAATGTTTTAACATGTTCTTTCTTCATCTCACAACTCCTTCTCCTTCATTTTCTATCCCTTCTTTTTGTCTCTCCCCCAACACACACACACACACGCAGTACCTCCTTGACCTCAGTTCCCGTTACTATTAGGCTGTCCCTTCCACTAGAGTCAGCCACACTTATCTACCCCGATAAAGTTATTCCCTGTGCTGGACATGTTGCTCCCCAGCCTAAAAAAGCTGGAGGCCCAGTTTCTGCCAAGTCAAGTCCTTTTCTTCCTTCACAATTACACCCAAGATCTACCTGGCCTCTCTAACACCCACATAGGTGCACACCTTTAATGCCTCTAATCTGAACCTTCAGTTGTTTCTGAGTGCAAAGATAACTAGACCAGAAGCAGGAGTTATTTCCCATCTCATTTCTACCCCACTGCAGGGCAAATCATTATCATCAGAGATTCAACTATGCCGTTTGTAAAATAAAGACAAGAAAATCCCTAACAGCTTTTCTATTCTCAATTGTCAATTATTTCCTAAATGAAGGAACCCTATTTTCCTTCACTCATTTAGTTATTCACTCATCAAACATTTTATTGAGGGAATACTATATATCTCACAAAATGTCAATAACAAAAGAATTAAGGTGTGGTCCCTGCTGTCTAAGAGAATGTAGTGAAAAAGTCAGACACATAAGTTGTGGTCATGGGGCGGCGCCTGTGGCTCAGTCGGTAAGGCGCCGGCCCCATATGCCGAGGGTGGCGGGTTCAAGCCCAGCCCCGGCCGAACTGCAACAAAAAAATAGCCGGGCGTTGTGGCGGGCGCCTGTAGTCCCAGCTGCTCGGGAGGCTGAGGCAAGAGAATCGCTTAAGCCCAGGAGCTGGAGGTTGCTGTGAGCTGTGTGAGGCCACGGCACTCTACCAAGGGCCATAAAGTGGGACTGTCTCTACAAAAAAAAAAAAAAAAAAAAAAAAAAAAAAATAAGTTGTGGTCATGATATTGCGTAAATGCTGTGATAGGCGTATTAGCCAGGTGCCACTAAGAAAGTGCTTTGTAGTCAGACTATGAACCGGAGTTACCCCAAAGAGATGTTCTCTGACGAGAATTTTGAAGTGCATCTTAACCAGGTAGCCATTGGAGAAAGGGTACCACAAGACAAGGAATAGTGCATTAACTTAGCTACTTTAGTTAATCTATTAAGGTTAAACTTATTAATTGCCTTTGTGTTTATGTTTACGTTACCTGACCCAAAGAATCTGTGGCAGTTAAATCAATTACTAAATTAAATTATTTTTGCTAGATGGTGATGTTACACTATCTATGCTATAAAAATGGAGATAATTCAAATGTCACCATTTCTATTTCTAAAAGTTAAGTTAAACTACTTTAGGAAATTCTGATAGAAGATGTGAAATCCGAATTTGCTCTAAAAATTCTTTCAAATTGCAGTACATGTGTTTCCTTCTGTGGTGGAGATCATAGCTGTGTGTGTAATGTCAGAATCAAATGTTGATGTCTTTATTTCTTTGCAAATCAGGGCAAGAAATCCACTAACTAACCCTCTAAAGCTAAAATATTTAAGGACTAAAGCAGATGTGGCATAACTGCTGGTTTGCTGAGTCTCCTGTGGTTTATAAAGATATATTTTATGTCTTTTATGATTACGAGATGATGCTAAAAATTTTGTGGGTAATAATACCGTCACATTGGAAAGGCTGCATATAACATCTCTGGAGAAGGTACAGAATGCTACCTGGCTGTCAAATCAAAGTAAAAGATGTTTAATTTGTCATTAAGAAAAGGCAGTCAGGAATTTTATTTGGAACTTGGTCTTTCGTGTGCGAACATCATAAATGTGATGATATTAAGTCATATGTTCATGAATAGAATTCTTTCTGACACAATAGAATATATTTTAATAATAATTTAAAAGATTATTGTCAGATGCATAGCTATTAGAACTATAGTTTATTTAAAGTGACTTTAAATATTTTTCAGACCTTCTTTTCCCCCATTGCCACCTTTATTAGATGCCAGTATAAACTGGTTAAATAGCATTTGGTTTAAACAGAAAGAATGTAATATACACACGTATTTATGGTATTTTGTTTGTTGGATCTTTTTCTTAATATTACTTGACTGTCTGTGTTTTAATCTCATTTTTCCATATTTTGGGTTGAAGCCACTCTAAAGCTTAACACCTAGGAGATTTCTCACTTATGGTTCCCTTTAAAAGTGCTAAAATCTCAGCCTCTCAAACAAGAGACCACACTACAATTTAAAGAAAGCAGTTGTGTTGATAAAGGGCCCTAAGAATGTTGCCACCTTCCCAACGTGTCCTCTGCCATATCCTTTCTTTTAAGCCAGCAGGAGAATTGAAAGGAGGGTAAGAGCCTGGACCATCCAAACACTTGGGGCATGCCAGGCTGGTCTTCTGAAGTATCCCCTGCTGCTTTAGAAAAAGGAGCCCTGACAGACAAAGGAAAGGCTCAGGGGACATTCACATGCATAGCACCTGCCTGCCAAGTGCCTTTAGATTACTGGTGTTGGGGTGGTGTGGCCTGAGTTGAAGAATAGAGATTTGAGAACCATTTGTTTCCAAGCCATTTTGGGTGAAGTGCTATATTTTTCACCTTAAAAGCCCATTTAAAAAGAAAAATATGGTTTGAAAGGGGGACACAATTTGGAAGCCATCACACTAATGGAGCCCCTTTTAAATGTAACACTTGGTGCTATCAATTCTCTTCTAAATTAGTTGCCACTACCTAGAGAAAACCCACCCATGATTGTCATATGCAATTGCTTAAAAACATATAGATATACAGAGGATGACCAAAAAAAGTCTATACATTTTAAGAAAAGCCTGTATTAAAATTGTAATACCCAATATACACCGATGAGGTTTATTATCTTGTATATTGCATCTCTTGTAATTGCAGAAATCAAACACGACTTGTGTGTGTGTGTGGCTGTATATGTGCATATACACAAATGTGTATATGCAATTTTTAAAACTCTCTGATGAATTCCATTACTTACCCATAAGTGCGGCGTAGAAAACAACTTGTACGGCAACACACAGTGTCACACGCGCGTAACTATCATCACCCTCTAAATCTAGACACACAAATTATCTCAAAATTAAAACAAAGGTAAACTAGATTTAATAGAAATAATTCCATTGCAGCAGAGGTTTTTACTGACAATTGACTTGGCCAACCATAATCAGATAAAGACCCGCTGTCAACTTAGACATAACCATTGGAAAATTGAACTTGCCTCTTCCCACCACAACAAATAGGAATTTCTTACCAATTTCTAATGTTCATCACCTGTATACCATACCATACCAGAGATTCTCAAGTCTGTCCTCAGAATATCTTTTGTATGTGTACCTGTCCTTTGCACAATTCATCAACAGTTCTCCAAACCCATGTCCTAATTCTTTTTCATTCCAACCTCCCTATGAAGAGCTCGCTTTATTTCCCCCTTCTGCTTGGATTAGAGAAGAGTTTTCTACCACCTCAGCTTCTAGATTCACCTCAGTGCAGTTCATCCTATATATGGGTCTTGGAAAAGATCTTCCTAAAACACTGTATTTTATTTTCTCATTCCACCATTCGGGAATTTCAGGAATTCAGTTTTATCACTCGAGAGCCGACACCAGCTTGCCTGTTAATCACAGCTGTGTTTTCCAAACCAAAACTGGGAACTGTCTGAGTTCAGGTCCTTTACCCTCCCTTGCACGACCTTGGTCCTAGTCTGCCTCAGTGGCTTTGAGCTCACCATTTCCTACTCCCCTTTCTTCCACTAGCCTATGCTTTTTAAATCTAGTTTGAGTTTCCTCCTCCAAGAATCTGTGATTAACCTCCACCTTCATGTTCTTTAATTGACCCCATAAGACTTATTTACTTACTGTGGGCTGTGATAAGTAATTGTTTATGTGCTTTTCAGTTTGTTTCTGTGGGTGTGAAAGTAAAAACCTTTAAAGGAGTGACCTGTATTTTTAAATATTTCAATATATATACACATACATACATGAACTCTCTCCATATATATGGAGAAAGTCATATAATTATACATATTATTCGTAATTTTATATTATTTATGACTTTGTTCTTATATTCTGTCATTAAACTTTTTTGTTACGTATAGAGTGTGATTTATTAATATGTGACACATATACAGATGAGGGTAGATTTTAAAAATTATCCATTCTAGGGGCGGCGCCGGTGGCTCAAGGAGTAGGGTGCCGGTCCCATATGCTGGAGGTGGCAGGTTCAAACCCAGCCCCGGCCAAAAAAAAAAAAAAAAAAAGTTATAAAATGAGTGTTAAAAACTAACATGTACTACATTAAAACACTATTTAAAAAAAAATTATCCATTCTAATCTTTTTTGGATTGAAAATGGATGACAATAAGTCTTACCTTATACCTTTCCTTTCCCTTCTCCCCCAGTAACCCAATCCGTCAGTGGGAAACACACACATCCCACCCAGAGAAAGTATCTCCTAAACCAATTCTTTGAACATTGACAAGATAGGTGCTTAGTAACTTTTGACTGGCCAAAGGGCAATGTAAGATGAAGCAAGAAATGAGACTGAGATAAATCTTGACTCTCCTGGAAGTCAAGAAAGGAGAGAAAGAGAGCAGACACCCCACACAGCATGGCAAGTAGAAGCCAGGATTCTGGGCAGCCACTGTGTCCGTCTTTGTTTCTAGCATTCTCATCCCACGCAGAATTCCTGTCTTTGATCTGTGCAGTAACATCTGTAATATCCTAGAGTTGGCCTGGCGCGGCGGCACACACCTGTCGTCCTAGCACTCTGGGAGGCTGAGGCAGGAGGATTGCTTGGGCTCAGGAGTTCAAGACCAGCCTGAGCAAAAGGATGACTCCGTCTCTGCTAAAACTAGAAAAACTGAGGCCAGAGGATCACTTGAGCCCAAGAGATTGAGGTTGCTGTGAGCTATGATGACGCTGTGGCATTCTACTTAGGGTAACAAAGTGAGAATCTGTCTCCAAACAAAAAAAATCCTAGAGTTGATAACTCTCCCCTCCCCATGGGAGGAGAGTATATATGGGGGGGAGTTATCAACTCTAGGATATATATATATATGTATATATATACACACACACACACACACACCCAGGCATACATATATATACATACACATAAACACACACACACATAATATATATGTCCTGAATACCCTTCCTCCAGCAGCACAGAAGGCCTATCAAGGTATTAATAAATTCATCTCTGGCAAAGTCAATTGCTGTGTAGGTATGTACACACACACACACATATGCAGACATTCACGTGGCTGATGACTTCTCACAGTATATCTGTCTCAAAGCTGCACTGTTGCATGTCCCATTTGGTCGATAGGGCATGTCTGGCCTGACAGATTTATCCATTAAGAACAGGATCATGCATTTGAAACCAGTTTAATTCTTAGCAAGACAATGCACATGGCTTATGTAGATTTTGTCATTGGTTTTTTTGTCCCTTATATGTTACTCAGGAAAGCTTATGTCAGTATAAATCAGTGATAATGAAATCAACATTATGCCATCTCGATATTGCATTTGCTAAAGTCTTTCTGGACGTTTAACCCAGCTTTCAATGATTGATATTAAAGACAGTGGATAAACATTTTTGATGGATCTGTTTGCTCACAGATAAAAAAAGAAAAATCTAATCCTTTTTTTTCTCTTTGATTTGAAAGGTATAATGCCATTGGAGAGGAAGCAGTTCAAATGTGGTCATCATAGGTTGGTGACACCAAAAATAGAAACTCACTTAGGGTAAAATTTGCTGTCAGGAAAAAATGGAGCATTCTTTCTGAACTCAGGAACGTGTGGTTCATGCGAGCTTGCTTGTAGATGGTTGCTACAATAAGGCTTCTTTCATACAGGTGTGTTTATGCCCCGGGCTTGCTGGCCACAGTCCATTCCATTTACAGAAGCTGAATTAAACAATAACTACCGCATTGCAAAAAAATAGTACGGGTGGGGGGAAGGGGAGGGGGAAAGGTGAGCGTCAAAGGAGATGCCTGAGAGCTTTGTTAGGGCCAAGAAAAACCCTGTTGCAGTTGTCAGAGCTTGTTGATGTTGCTGGGAACGGCACTTTTTTTTTACTCCTGGATTTTGTGGTTCTGCCTTAGGAAAGAAAGTAAAATAGAACGGAAGAACAAAGTCCTACTCTATAAATCAGCAGCTGCTCCTTGCCAGATCAAAGGAGTGACATTTTTGCTCCTGGACTACTTGTCCACTTGAGGGCTTGACAGGCAGCTAACAGCTGGCCTGCTAGACTATATGGGAGAATCAGCCTACATCTTCTTCCGAGCAGATGACAAGCTAATCAGAGATATCCATAGCACGGGGCATGTGAGTGCACCTTGATCTCTTCAAATATATCTAATACATAATTGCTAAAGAGCTTGGTGCTTTTTTGGCAAGTGAATGCCTAGGTGGTTTTCATTGAGAAGTAGGAGAGAACTAATGCTTCAATCAAAGGTGATCGCAAAAGCTCAAAAGATAACAAATTGGTTGGGATCTTCTCCTCTTAGAGTGAATTAATAAATGGCTATGAATATAATGGGAATTGGCTAAGAATTCATGTAACTGATTAACGAGTGGTGGATTTTCAAAGCCCAGTCAGGCTATGTTGTTCAGATAAATGAACAGGTAATTGAAAATTGGTAATTTTGAAAATGATTGCCCCTGCTTTTTGTGGTGATAAAGAGTTGAATAAAGTTGTGAATGTATCATCTGTGTCTGAAAGAAGTTGCTTCCAGAAGCACACTATAAGGTGTGTAGGAATCTAGATCTGGAGTTTTACTGTCAGTAGTAAAACTTTCAAAGTAATTCAGTTTCTAGTTGATTTCCACCTACATAAAGCACATACGGGATGAGGTAATATACTACAACTTATGCCTATTGACCTAGCATTTTATCTTTAAGAGGATAGATCCTAGATATGAATAGTAAGGAAGTTTCAGTGTTTTCCCCCTCCCTTGCTTTCAAGTAGCTTTGAAAGATAACTTTTTATGATGCATGATAAACAGCCACATATGAATAATCTGACGGTGTTCTGTAAGAGTAACAGCACTTCAAAATCATAACCTGCTGGGATGTTTTGTTACATGCCATCAGGTGTGATTATATTCCTGGAATAGTGTTTATTGTTGCTCAGTATTACAAAGGAAATAAAAGGTAATTCCCTATCTGAGGGGAAATTTCTTTAATATTTTTCTTAAAAGGTCCCTACTATTGGCCATATAAACCTTTGGGCAAATAAGATGCCAAAGTTTTAGGTCATCATTAAAAATTCTTTTAATTATAAAAATAATCATACTGTTGCAAGAGGGACTTTACCTAACAATTGCAATCAGTGTAACCTGGCTTATTGTACCCTCAATGAATCCCCAACAATAAAAGAAAAAAAAAGAATCATACTGTTTTTTTGCCATGGCAAAAAATAATCATACTTATTAAAAACTCAAGCAGTACAGGGCGGCGCCTGTGGTTCAGTCGGTGGGGCTCCGGCCCGGTATACCGAGGGTGACGGGTTCAAACCCGGCCCTGGCCAAACTGCAACCAAAAAATAGCCGGGCGTTGTGGTGGGCACCTGTAGTCCCAGCTACTCGGGAGGCTGAGGCAAGAGAATCACTTAAGCCCAGGAGTTGGAGGTTGCTGTGAGCTGTGTGAGGCCATGGCACTCTACTGAGGGCCATAAAGTGAGACCCTGTCTCTACAAAAAAATTCAAAAAAAAAAAAAAAAAAAACTCAAGCAGTACAAAGTTATATAGAAAAAAAGGCAACTCTACCTTTATTCTTCTGTTCATTCCAGAGAGATAGCCTCTGTTAACCATTTCCACAAAAATAATTTATTGGTAATCCTAGCACGCTGGGAGGCTGAGGTAGGTGCATTGTTTGAGCTTACAAGTTCGAGACCAGCCTCAACAAGAGGGAGACCCCACCTCTAAAAATAGCCAGGCATTGTGGTGGGCACCTATAGTCCCAGTTACTTGGGAGGCTGAGGCAAGAGAATCTCTTAAGCCCAGGAGTCTGAGGTTGCTGTAAGCTATGATGCCAAGGTATTCTACCAAGGGTGACAAAGTGAGACTGTCTCAAAAAAAAAAAAAAAGAAAAAAATTTTATTGGCCCAACTTTTCCTTTAGAAGGTATAGATGGAATACAATGAATTAAATTATTATGAATTGTTTGTTGCCCAAGACAAGTGATTAAAAGACTGTTTAGATCTAAGATAGCTAAAGAGCATAGTATATGCATTTTCATAGCTAAGATTCACAATTAAAACTTTTATCTTTCGGGTGGCGCCTGTGGCTCACTGAGTAGGGCGCTGGCCCCATATACCGAGGGTAGCGGGTTCAAACCCAGCCTCAGCCAAACTGCAACCAAAAAACAGCCGGGCGTTATGGCAGGCGCCTGTAGTCCCAGCTGCTCAGGAGGCTGAGACAAGAGAATTGCATAAGCCCAAAAGCTGGAGGTTGCTGTGAGCCGTGTGACGTCATGGCACTCTACTGAGGGCGGTAAAGTGTGACTCTGTCTCTACAAAAAATAAAAAATAAAAAATTAAAAAAAAAAACAAAAAACTTTTATCTTTCAAAGTTTCAATTTTTAGGCAGAGTCCTGGAGTTTGGTAAGGGATCTGGATCAAGGCTTCTCAAACTTAAATGTGCATAGATCTTTTAAAATACAGATTCAGGGGCCGGGCATGGTGGCTGAAGCCTATAGTTCTAGCACTGAGATAGTGAGTTTGTAACCAGCTTGAGCTCAGGCGTTTGAGACCAGCCTGAACTAGAGTGAGACCCCATCTCTAAAAATAGCTGGGCGTTGTGGCAGGCACCTGTCATCCCAGCTACTCAGGAGGCTGAGGCAAGATAATCTCTTAAGCCCAAGAGTTTGTTGTGAGCTACAATGCCACGGTACTCTTCCCCAGGGTGACAGAATGAGACTGTCTCAAAAATAAATAAATAAATAAATAAATAAATAAATAACTAAGATACAGATTCAGAAGTGCAAGAATGGGGACTGTACTGTATCTCTGCTTCTCTAACAAGCTAGAAGTGACATTGATACTGCTAGTCCATGGAAAACACTTAGAATAGCGAGGATGTAGAGAACCATGTAGGGAATGTGATTCCAAAATAGCTCGCTGCCCTACTCACCCCACATCACCCCATCCCAAGAAGATGCCTGCTCCAGTGTCCAAAATCTCCACCATGATATTATGCATTTGGATTAAACTGTAATTTTTAGAAAGAGCCTTCCATATGGATCTTTGTAGAACCATGCTGCTTATAGGAGTATTAAAATATACAGGGTGTCCATAAAGGTCATGTGCAATTTCAAATAATTTGAATCATTATCCTGGTATCAACCCAGCATGAAGTTGTTTAATAGTCACCCACCTATTCTTCATTTTTGCCTGTGAGAGAACAGCGCTCTTGAGGAGCAGCGGATAGGTGCATTTTGACTGTAACTAACATTTAATGAGCCCTTACTATGTGCCCGGTACTGTGCTGAAGATCTTGCACACACTATCTCTTTTAATCACCCAAACAATTGAGGCCCAGGTATTTCCCCAGTTGGCAGATAGGAAGCAGAGTGAGGTTTGGAAGGTTAAATGCACTTGCCCCAAGTCACGGAGCAAATCAGGGGCAGAGAACAGGAGCTGGTGTTTTTCACCATGTTGCTCTATGCGTAAACCTGAAATAGGAAGTGATAGTCAAGAAGGGTATGCTCCAAGTACAGCATTTTAGCAAACAGTCTGTGTGAGCCCTTGCAACTTCAAGTAAGAATTAGAGGAAAGGGAGGAGACGGACGAAACACAGTGGAAGGCCATTGACAATCAGCATCACCTACTTGATAATGTTGTCTGGGGTGTTTTATGTCAGCATGAACGCTCCACTATTTGAGGCATATTCAAAATGGTAAGAAATGCTTATAATTCCAGATTAACATCATGTTTTCATATTATAAACTTATTCTATTTAGTTCATGTGTTTTAAAAGAATAAGCAAATCTAATATCCTATCAGATTACACATCAGGCTATAGCTCAGGGAAATAAAAGGCAATCTGTGAATGTGTCCCTAAGTAGCACATGAATCTCATTGATTTACCTTCCTTTGCTCACAGTTGTCTATGAGAAAAGACCCATTGTCTGGCCACCAGAGGAAAACTTACATTTGTGACATGACACAGTCATTGGTGTGCCCACCTTCATAGTGGGAGGCATTAAACCTGCTTAATTCATGGATTTAACCACTTTAATATACCATACTAAAAAAATCCTACTCTTAGCCATAATCACAGCATGGAAAAAGACATGCCTGTTTTATAAAGTAAGAAAAAAATGGAGAAACTTGATAACTGACTTGCCAAGGTTGAAGTTTCATTGTTTGAAACACCAACCAGGAGCAAGCTTTTAAGGCAGCAGAGCTTTTTCATGTTTTAACAGGTCCCCAGTTGCTGAGGTACCTACGACACCTTTCCTGAATTGATCTGATCCTTCCTCGACAGTTCAGCCCCCTTCCGTGACAGTTCAGCCCCCTTCCTTGCTCAAACCAATCTATGCAAAAGCTTCAGTCCTGGCAGTTCCTGATCTCTCCTCCTCGGGCTGGCTGCTTTCCAGGTGACTCCAAGGAGGCCTGCACTTTCTAACAAAAAGAATGCTGCCTAAAGGAGTGGGTTACCAGGTGTGGCATGAAGTTAGTGAACCAGAAAGAAGGGATTTATCAGCCATTTAAAAATAGGAGGAGAAAAAGAAAAGAAGAAAAGAAAGCAACCAACAATGAAGAATGACACTTAAGTCTACTTCTATCAGTCTGAACCATGCTTTGGAGTGAAAAGTGTTCAAAAGAAAATCACGATGGTCAGATTTCAGAAAAGTATGCAAAGGTGAAAAGTGTGAATTTTCTGGGGCCGGGGAGGTCTCCAGGAGATATCTCTCCAGCAAGACGGTAAAATGAGATTTCGATGCTATTTGCTATCTTAGGTTTATTTTTTTTAATGTATTCTTTTTTCATCTCTGAGTTGATTTAGAAAGTCCTCACGATTCTTGGAAAGTTATTGAATTTATTTCTATAATTAAGTTATTTTTAAACTAAGAGTCTTAGTATGTAATTTTTACAGATCACACATACTAATCCATTTTCTACTTAAGTAAAATTTAGAGAGAAAGTAAATGGTCTTAGTAAAGACTCTCGCAAGCTTTTGAGCGAGCCTGGATGCTAACTTTGTGTTCAATACAAATCAATGGAACTAGTGCACTTTAGGGTCCTCATTCCCTGAGGAGTCACTAATGGAATTATCTGTAGCCCTTTAAAAAAAGTCACAGTGAGGCCAATGAAAATTTTTATCATTAAGTGAAATCTGGATAAGACACTTAAACCTGCTAGCACATTTTACACACAAGTTATAAAAAACTCAGAATATTTTGAAGAACTAATTAATATTGAAGAAGTCTTTGTAACTTGGGTTAATTTGTTTATACTAATGGAGAAGTATATGTCTGCAACTTCAAAATCATTCTGGGATGACATTAAAACTTAAGAGAATTTTTTTAATATCAGATACAGATGAAAACCTAACAGTCTTTGGATTGGAAATAACTTGTGGGGGTTTTCATTAAAGTTGGGTGCAGCTTGCTGCATTTTGGTGAGTTGGATGTCTTCAGCAATTTTTCAAATGTTTTGGGTTTGGCAAAGTCCAAAATGTTTTTTGCCAAGACCCTCTTTTCCCCTTATTTTTTAAACCCGTGTGAAATTCAAGGATAACTTAATCCATATGTGTCTGATTCATTTACACTTAACTCATCAAAATGTTATTTTGTAAGACCCATTTAATATCCAAGAAACCTTTTGAGCTTTTTAAAGACAAGTCTTTTGTCTTTGAACCAGCAAGTTGCATTTTTCCATATGAATGGAGCCTGAACCTTGAAAGACTGAAGTTGAGTTGATTTTCAACTTAGATGCTTCAAATTTTACACAGAATCAAAACTTGATATTCTATTTATTACTTGATCACTGAAAAGGGTCATTTTTAAAATATACATTAGAGGAAATTGAAAAAATTGTGTCATGTGATTTTGGAGAAAGCCCATGTGTGGAAATCTCATCTTAAAAATAGTAAATAAATAAAAATTTTTCCTAGTTTTTTTATTTTAATCTCATTTAAAATATCTATTTTATGTATGTCAGTTATTTTCTAAGAGTGGTATCTGGGACGTCAGTGGAGGGGGGCAGTAATATTTAATGTCAAAGTTTTCATATAGTCAACTAATTAATTGTCAATTCTAATAGTAATGTCTACAATATGAATAAACCATCCGGAGATCAGAGGAGCTGACAATTGGCAGGAGCTGTATGTTAAGAGAGTTCTGAAAAATAGGGGCCCATATGTTTTTAAAATGCTGTGTGATTTGAAAGAATGTGGTAGAATATGAATCTGGCAAGAAATAGCACTATGGATCAAAAACATTGTTTGAGAACAAAAATCTGGAAAGGCTAAATGGTGCCCAAGTGAAAGAAAGCAAAATCTTTCTGACCCTTTATAAAAGGATCAAGTGAAAACCTTCAGAGGCTTCTATTCATATTTGCTTAGGAGAAGTAGGCAAAGAAAGGCCATGGCCATAACTGCTAGTGAACATCCAGGCCATGCCATGGTAACTCGTTGAAAATGTAATACTGGAGTGGCATTTCCAAGTTCAGCGCTTCTATAAAGACCTGCTAGCACACAGAATGCTTTTTTAATGTTCTGTATTGTTGTGTATCCCCCATTGAACAACCTTTTGAGAGGACCCCCGTTTTTTACTAATGTAAACATTCTGACGAGTATCCAAAGAAATGACCTTTGAGTGAACCTCTAACCTTCCCCATAATTATTTGTTTGAAGACAGTGTGGAGTTCTCCTGCTGAGAACTAAGAACCATGATGCCTTGCAGCTCTGTGAGTGAGGGAGTGTTTGGGGGAACTGGAAAGAAAGACATAAATAAGGGAACAACCTCCAGATGTAAGGAATAAAAGAGTAAAAGGGTAAAATTAAAAAGGGAAAAAATAGCAATTCATTTTACTTCAAGAGTTGGCCTAAACTGGGGAGAAAGAAAAAAGAAAAAGAGGATTAGTAAGTAGCACATAAAAAGAGGTAAAACCCCTCCGTTAGGAACAAGGAGAAGAGAATAGGCTCCTCTGCTTTCCTGAGTGTCTTGGTTGGTCTTAACCTGACCTGATAAAAAGAGTTCCTGGGGGGCGTAAATATCAGGTCAATCCTCTTTGGCTGCAGTAAAGGCAGTGGGGAAAGAGTAGATAATCAGGTTCTTTTTCTGATTGGAGGGATGTGTCTGGAAGTCTTTTGTGATCTGGTCAGATATTCCTCAGCAACACTTCAGGTGACAGGTGGGAATAAATAAGTGATTTCAATTCTCCTTTTGTTTTCACCTCTGTGTAGCCTGTCACTTTCTTCCCCAGTGCCAAGGGGGTGTACATTCTTGACAACTAGAGCTATACTTTTCTTAAGTAATAAAGAAGTTCATTGTTTTGCAAACAAACGCCATATGCGAAAGAGTCCTTTGGGTTTCTCCAGGCTATTATTCCTCAGCCTAATTGTATTCCCACCAGAGTGCTCCCAAGGAGGCCTGACCTGATAGAGTGTGTGGCCTGGCTGTCCTCCTCCTCCTCAGAACTTGGAGCTTGGTAGGGAAGGCAACTACCAACACACGCTAGAATTGTTCTGGTTAATTTCAGAGATTGAGTTTTCAGTTCCTGGCTGTGGCCCCATGTGGACTCACTCATCATTAAGTACCCTTGAGCTTAAGATTCAAAACTGAAAATATGGAAAAATATTATCAGTGGGTATATTTTTAAGGAACAGCCAGCTGTATGCTCCCTGCTCTCCCTGCTCCCCACCCCAAATGAACGGCCAGTGAATCCTGTGCAGGAGCTCAAATGCGTAGGGAATACACATCATTAAATGCACAGGGACAAGGGTAACTCACAAAGGGTAGAAAATTGTTTTGTTTTTATTAAATTTGGAGAAATAAAAGAGATTTCTTATCATCTTACCCTGTTCGTACATGAATATTTGATGGGCATTATTAAACATTAAAGTAACATGAAGTAGGCACTTATTTTTGGATTTCCAGCAAAATTAGATCCAGGCTTCTTAGACAAAATAACTGCTTCTCCGTTACATTCCTGTGATTCAGCCACCACCTGATCTGAAAACGTTTCTTTGGCTCTAATATCAACCATGTGTACCTGAGGCTCTGTCTTTCTAGTGGGTTGAAAGGTGGCTGAGTTTATGGTTGG